>NC_083461.1:30520992-30645992 GCF_030014155.1 Tachysurus vachellii | reverse complement strand
AGCAGCGATAAGAGACAACAGCGAGTGTTTACCCCCATTTTAGAAACAATGCATGGTCATAGATGAAGGAACAAACATGACGACAAGATCGTATCATTTCGAAGAGCCTGCCGTCGTCCTTCTCACAATGCAGGAAATGAAGAAGGATCCTATCGAGCGCTGAAGATGATGATGAAGATGATCTCTTTTGTTTTCCATCCACATCGTTTATACCACTTTATACCCAATCCTGAAGTTATAAATATATACAAACAGCAAAACAAAACTAAAACCGAACAAGGATTTGGTCTATCAGCAATTATGACTTGGAAAAGCTGGAAAGTTTCTAATAAATAACGACTTGTGGATGTAAGTCACATCCTTCCATATCAATCTGATGACATTAGACTGACAGGAAATCATTAACTATCACCAAAAAATAATCGAAGCAGCCATTTGTGAAAGGACGAGAGGTCAAGTTGAACTTTTCGAATGTGGAAAAAAAAAACCCAGCAAACTCTGTTGTGTTTCGTTGCTTGCTGATACTTGATTCTTAATGGAGAGGAAAGTGTCAGTTTGAACAAATAGTAAAAACCGTAAATAACAATAAGTAAAAATAATTTTTGCTGACTGCATTTTTAGGCATAACATAAATAGCAATAACATTTGTTTACATCCTGGTATACTGTCTGGGATTAATTCCTTATAAGGTCATGCTATGTTGCTATGCTGAAGGAAGGAGTCTCCAGTGTCAGAGCTTTCTAACAGTCAATAAGAATTCCACCATAAATTTTAAAAATGGCAAATTCTCTCTCTCTCTCTCTCTCTCTCTCTCTCTCTCTCTCTCTCTCTCTTTCACATACATACATCCACACCTTTTTAATTTTTGTCCTTCCCTTCCCTTTCTTTCAAGCTTTTCTTCTTTCTTTCTGTCTCTGATTTGTTTCCCTATAGTCATGTCATGTTGTGCCATTTTATTCCTTTCAGGATGAACGATTCAGTCACATCTAAAGAAACTGTGAGAACTAACAAATATAAGAAAAAAAGGATATAACCCGATAGAATTTTCACCTACTTGAATAGCCGAACACTCTGAGCATCTCTCTCTTTCTTTCTTTCTTTCTTTCTTTCTTTCTTTCTTTCTTTCTTTCTTTCTTTCTTTCTCTCTGTCTCTCTCTCTCTCTCTCTCTCTCTCTCTCTCTCTCTCCAGATCTCCATTTTCCTTCGTCCCGTTCGTCTCCCTCTTGCCCTTCCTCCTTCCGTCTTTTACTATCTCTCTTCAGCCCTACCTCCCTACATACCTTTCTTTCTTTCTTTCTTTCTTTCTTTCTTTCTTTCTTTCTTTCTCCCATCCCAGTCATCACTGTCACTCTCTCTCTCTCTCACTCACTCACTCTCTCTCTCTCTCTCTCTCTCTCTCTCTCATTGATATACTTTAACTTCCCGTAGAGAGAAGTCAGACATCTGCAGGAAGCCTACGAATCTTGCGTTATTACGTGTGCTTTAATCACATGTCGCGTGCTGAGTGAGATCTCGCTAGTGTTCTAAATTTAAAGCGCTGCAGATTCAAGTTAGGGAAAGGGGCTGTGTGTGCTAACATTAGCACCTCACACAGAAAACTGGTGCCCATAGGAAGTCCTAGCATCTGACCAATTCTGTTTAAACCCAAGGAATATTATCACCTTCAGTTCAGGTTCTCAAGATCTTCAGCAAACAGCCGCAAAGTGCTCGATAATATAGACGAGGACATAAAAAAATTGAGAAAATCCATATCTTTCTTTGTCCTCTTTGCTGACAGAAGAAGGGTAGGATTTGGGGATAATAATTGCCAGCAATCCTTTTCATAAAAGCAGAGGAATCAGGTCTCCTTAGAGGAAGTCAAGCAATTAGAAGGGATCTGCATGTACGAGTGCAGAATAAGGGATGAAATAAAAGACAGGATGCGCTGTAAGAGGAAAATAATCAGTGCTAAGGTGGTGAAAGTTTCTCTTGTTAACAGGAGTGATTTGTTTCCCAGCAGCAGTGCATCTGGAAGTGTTTTATTCCTCTTATATCACAACAATTACAATATACTGTAGACTGGCATGGCATTATTAACTATTTAAAGTTATATGTCATGATTTATAACCGCTATAGTATAACTTATTCCATCGCCATCCTCTCTTTTTTTGCTGTAAAAATAGAAGCGATAAAGAGCACCGATACTGCAGACTCCTTCTAAAAATGGTTTCTCTTCACAAGATTAGAAATCAAAATTATAACAAAGGGCTTGCTGGATTTTCTTAACTCATACATCAAACATCGGTTTTATCAAACAATTCTCACACCTGAGCTGAGAATCGAAGCAACATTGATGATGTTCTGAGAACAGACAAATCACATCTGCACAATTTCATCATATATGGTTTAATCGCTGGAATAATCAGTGGCAACATCCTCGTGAGATCTCACACTGTAAAAATACCTAAATACTGTAAAATACACGTACTCATTTTGTTTTAAACATAACCGACGTATTAGTAATAAACTGTTCGAAGTTTATAAAAGCCAACACAAATGTAATATATCCGGATGTTTCTGCTCTTAACAAATTTTTACTAAAAATTGTATAGACAATAAAAAGGAACTGAAGTGGCAGAAAAGCATAACTTCAGTACGAATCTAAAATTTCTAAAGCACCCCAGTGTTTTGATGAAGCTCATGCTCACGGACACACATGAAGTACTTCGCCTTTGCTAGTAGAAAGCTAAAAAGCCAACGGGGAATTTGTTATAAACTGTTAAATGGACTGTGAAATATTGGTAGAGAAAAAGTTTATTGCTTCCACTTCCAGCATTCCTGCATTAAGTCAGTGTTGTCATTGTAATACAAAGCACAACCAGGGGGTTTTTCTTCTTTAGGCCTGATCTAACCCTAACCCTATGCACTATTATCCACTTGAGTTAATTGAAATGATATGTATATAAAGTTAAAAAGTTTCAGGTCATCCCATTTTCCATGCCCTCACTGCACTCGTTAAAGAAACCTAAGCAACGAATTCAGTCGTAGCGCTTTACTGTAAAGTAAAGTGTAATTCCTGCATCTCCTTCTTTACCAGGCAAAACAAAGCACAGTGCGGCTAATGAGTTTTCTCCATCTTCTATCCACCACGCATTGTTCTCTCCGACGGAAAGTTCTGTGGCATTTAATTGCAGATATGTTTTGCTGCAGGCTCTGTGAAATTTCAATTGATCTAAAACCTCATTAGGTCTATTTTTGCACTTCTACTTTCTACTTTCTGATTAGACTGCAAAACTGCAACTGGGGAAATGATAAAGAGGGATAAAAAATGAAAAGGAAAGAAAAAGAAAAGAAAAGAAAAACAACGGCTTATGTTATGGTATGGTAGGGTATGGTATGGTAGGGTATGGTGGGTATTGTATGGTAGGGTAGGGTATGGTATGGGGTATTCATCCAGGACCTTGTGTTTTTTCACACTTGGATCCAATCTTATGGTATGATTCGGATACAGGGTTGAAGTTTTCACTTTAACAAACTGTGTTAGATTTGCACAATTCTTTTTTTTTTCTCTCCTATCCCACAATACCCCAGTGTGAGCTACTTCAAGTGTGAAAAGCCCTAATGAAGGCTTTGGGGTTTGAGTTTAAAATTGAAACAGAATTTAACTTTAATTTCCTAATACTTTTATCTAGACGTGCTCAACAACTTAGAAAATCGCGCCTTCGGTCCCACACATTCCTAAGCCGATCGAAAATATTCGAACATGTTACTAACATTTGATTCTAGTTGCCCAGATGTGGTCTTTTCAAACACTGAACTGAACTCTTGAATTAAGCTCTGGCTTGCACTTTGAATGGAACTTTATAAAGCACTGTGTATAACTATAGCTGCTTATAAGCTTCAAAGTATGACTTATCGTATGTGACACGATATGCTAATAATGAATTATTACTATTACAAGATCCCTAACTTGCCACATTGACAGGGATTTTAACAATGTAAATAAAATCTCCTATTGTATTTTTCCACAGAAATAATAAAAAGGGTTTAAATAAAAGCACTAAGTAGCAGGACCCGGTGAGTACAAACACATATTGGTAAATTAATGCAGAGACCCATATTCTGGCATCGACAGGAGACATGAAGAGCATTACAACTGGTGAATAATTAACAACTGGCAACCTACGTCTGTTCCCTCGCTTTCACTTCGTTTCTTCGTTGTTTGCATTCGTGTGTGTTAGAGTTAACGTTAAATATTCTGAAAAAGAGACTGAGCTAATATTCCTTTTATAATACAGTTCTACAGGACACCAGAATATACTGTACATATTTAAAACACACACACACACACACACACACACACACACACACACACATACACACACATACACTCACTGAGAATTATCTTGCTCTATCAATACTTCATTTCTGCATTAGAAATGTTTGCTAATCTGGCAAAACTCACCAGATACTACTTCAAATCTTGTCAAACAGTATCAGGTTTTGATGTTATATAACAAAACTGTTATATTTTCTACTACAAATAATTTTATAAATTAATATTTTGATATTTTATTAATTTAGCTTTTAACCCTGACTGTCCTTACTGTGGTGTTCAGTGAAGCTACAATTCATCGAATGCTGTTACTTGTACAGTATAATTGGCAATGATCAATGAAATTCATTACATTTTATATCATGCAGAGCTTGTCATAAGTATGTACCACCTTTTGAACCTTTAAACATTTTGTCAAAAATTTGAGCCTTCTAGACGTTTCTCCTGGACATAATGATGGTGTTTCTTGTGGTGTAGCCTTTTTAAGAAACAAAACTCTAGCGCCTTCAGAGAATAGGTACATTTATATTGAGACAGCATACAGATGAACCCCATTCGAATGTGACAGAACATTTGGTGAAACTAATTTTACAGCACCGTGGGCAAATACTTATGCAACTTTTCCATTATTTATTCAGTTTTTTTTTTTTTTTGTTTTTTTTTTTTTTTTGCAAACTATATTGATTCTTCACCCTGATCAATTATTATGGCATATTTTATGCAGATTTCTGCTTTAAAATCTCAATAATTAGTTCTAAAAGTTCGAAGGGGGTCGATATTTAAAAGAAAAGTATGCGAAGAGGTTTCTCAGTCAGAGTTTTGCCACTAATCTGGTAACCGTTGTAGTGCAGTTCATGTTGATTCTCTGGGTGTTTGAGAATGGTTAGAGATGGGAATGAGTTAGGAAAAGGTTATCAGAGAGAGAGGGAGAGAGAAAGAAGTAAAGAAAGCAAGCTAAAGGAGGGAGAAAAGGAAATTGGTATGCATAGGTGTGAGTGGATAGTTGACATGCAGGGCTCATTTGTGCACACTATAATTCCTTCATTTCTGACACAATGTTCTGGCACTGCTATCTTCAAAATGTCAACCTATCCTTCTTCCTCCTTTTTTCCTCCCCATGTTGTTTTTCAGGTCTTTAGTTTTAGTCAAAAGGGCACTTCTCCCTTTTCAAGGGCTGGAAAATCAATGGAGAAATAGTGCAAACAGAGATGGGGGTTGGAGGAACTGTTTTGTTGCCTTTTCCCTTAATGAAACCATTTGTTTTAGGTTTTGATAGTCTGTAAACGTCGGTGCTTTATTAAAATGCCACGCACTAATGACGGCAAAGGTGACGCTATCGATATTGTATATTATAATATCACACGTTGAGTAGGTTTGTTTTTTTTTTCTGGATGGGATTCGGGTCAATAGAGAACAAGAACATTTGAGTCTTTTGCTGTCATGGGTTTGTTAAGCCTGACTCGGTCAAACATGCGCTTAACAATTGACTGAGGATATATTTACTGATGTGTAGAATCCAGTGTTCATCAACGAATGCTAGAAACTTTTGCTTCCTAAATAAGTTCTGACTGGAAAAATGTTCAGTATCAACACAGAGAAAAGAAATATGTGATCAGTCAGAATTAAGAAAGGATTTTAAATACAGTTTAGATTAGAAATATGACACAATAAAACGCTTTCTCAATTAAATGCGATTTCCGAAAATATCACACAATATCATAACCCAATTCTGCTTTCTGAGACACCGCAAGCCTCTAAAATTCGAAGATAACCACTAAAATTCTGTTCAAACTTGTCAACAGATGGAAAAACACACTCCTAGACTGAAAGCCAACAGAGTCACTGACTCGTTTTATATCAGATATCTAACGATAAAATAATTCATTTGTTTATGATCGACCGACAAGCCGAAAAGTGCTAAACTTTACTTTTTTGGTGGTACTTTATTTGAAGGGTACCTACATACAGTCTTTATAACACATTCATAAGCATGAAACATTTACAGAGCATATGCTGTAGAAGTTCTGTCAAAATGATACGAGGTGACGGTTAAGGATTTATGTGCATAGAGTCAATGCTGACACTCCACCTATTGGTCGAATCAGCACGATGTGTCATTATTTTATCCCTATTTTGAATGGTATTAGTTAGATAAATCTGCAAAAGGTGTACACCAGTTTTAAACATAAGCAAATATGATTATCATTTTAGTTTAAGAGCATTAAAAGCTCCCAATGTGGCTGGTATATGGGCTTCGGAAATATGATATTTTTTTAAAATAACGTACAAAAGTCTTTCATGCATCGTCATCCTTCGTAAGTCCTTTTATGCCACAGTTTTTGACGTAAGCCTGACAGAAATCCTGCAGTATTGCTTTTATAAAACATTTATTCACTTCTTAGAAGTATAGTTTTTTTTTCCGCAATACAATTTTTATAGCTTTACAAATTTCAAAGCTTTGCTCCATGTAGAATTTCTATTTCTACATCCACGGTTCTGAGTAGATCTGCTTTAGTTTTTTTCTGGTGAATAAAGGTTATATCTTTATTTTTTATTTAAAGGCTCCTTTCGGTTGTTTGTCTAAGAAAAGCATTTCCTATGGGTTCTACGGGGTAGTCCACATCAGAAAGAAACTTCAACTATGTAAAAAAAAAGAAGTCCTTTTTTTTAATAACTGTAAAGGATGGAGGGAAAGGATGATGTAGAGTTTGTGCAGCTGATAATTGAGGTCACTTAAATATAACAGGGATTTTTAGTCCTGGTTTTCAGTGTGTGTGTGTGTGTGTGTGTGTGTGTGTGTGATTATACGTTCATTAGATAATGAGCATGTGTGTGTGGTGTACTACATCTCCAGTGACTCAGTGAGGTGAAGTCTGTCTCTCACTGCTGATTTAATTAAATCAAACTGTTATTTGCTCTCCTTGTCATTAAAGAAAGGAAAGCAGGGCTTAGCAGTAATTATAGCTATGCTGTCATCCCGCGACTCAATAACCCACCTCTCTGAGACGACAGATAAATGTTTGAGCCTGGCGCACGCATGTGTGCGTACATATGTACCAATGGCAATGTTTTATTACCAACTACAACAAACGTTCCTGGGAGTCTGACTCGATAAGAGGCAGCCAACGTGCTGGAAGATACAAGCGTGCGGGTAAACAAGACACGACCGAGAAGCTCAAAGTCTTCACATTATTAGAAAGAACAATACGCATATATCATATTATGTGCTGACGCTTTGAGTAGAATCTCCAGCAGAATTTCTCTGCTGCCTTTAGAAGCAAATCTGGAAAGTTTTCAAATTTCATTTTTTTGCTTTGAGTTTTGACATCCTGCTTGGAAATGTTGTCAAACTACAAAAAAGAGATAAAACAGCCGAAACTTCCCAACTCACAAAGACATATTGAAATCTTTCAGTTACATTGGTTGGAAAAGTAAGAGCATAAGGCTAGATAAGGAGTGAAGAAGGAAGAACACGGACATGGAGCGGAGATACAGTGTCCCAATGTGGTTTATTCCTCTTGTACCATAGCAATGAACAAATGACTTTTCATCTGTTTATAGTCATTTTCAGGATTCCCGAAATAAGTTCAAAAGTTCCCAAAATAAGTTTATAGTTATGTTCAAGATTCCCAAAAGAAGTTCCTGGTTTTCTATTAAAATTACATCTATAAATCAGTTGCTCCAGGATTTTGGAAATTTTACTATCACCAATATTAAGACAAGAATCACAAAGATTTTGGAGGCGGTTCCAATTATTCTAAATGACCACAGAATTTCAGCAGATGTGGGCATGTGACATCATTTACATTTACAGCATTTGGCAGATGCTGTTATCCACAGCGACTTACATTTATCTAATTTATGCAGCTGAGCAATTGAGGATTAAGAGCCTTGCTCAGGGGCCCAGGAGTGACAGCTTGGTGGCCCTGGGATTTGAATTCACGACCTTCCGATCAGTAGTCCAACACCTTAACCACTATGCTACCATGTCCCTACATCACAAAGCATCTTCTTTCAATCATGTGCATCTATTAAGAGTACGTCTAGCAAAGAGTACATGTGTCTTTACTGGTAGGAGTTAAGGAAGTAATTGTGTGATTGCAGTTTCACCAATCAAGCAGTTTTCTGGAAAAAAGCAGACAATTAAAAAAAATTTTCACTTTATGAAATTGGTCATTTTTTGGACTATTCTCCCTTTTTCCCCCTCTCTTAAACTAAATAAGACTACAAAGCACACATTGTCTTGTCTTTTTCAGTGAAATAAAGCTGTAACTTTTGACTTTCCATCAGACTGTATCACTGGAAACTCCTTTGGAAAACCGCTAAACATCCCCTCACAGGAATCATTCCTTTACCCATGAATATATAAATGATAACATTCTAGACTTTATCTCTGAGGCTTTTCCCAGATTGTCAAGCACCTCACCCTATCAGCAACCCAGCTAAGGATCCACAGTACTGTCACCTATATTTGTGACCTTACTTGATAGATACAGATAGGGAGCTCCTGGGTCACCATCGAAAATCAGTCCAGTGATAACACTGCAGCCAGTGACTCAATCTGTCAATCATGTTTAAAACTGCACCTGATGTACTGTATGAGCATGGAAAGCATGGACCAAGGGCTATCTCCATCTTGTAGATAAGATCAGCATTGTTATTGATCAGGCTCACTATTGTTGTAAATCCACATAAATAAGCTTGATTGACAAGTCACTGGAAGAGTGTTCATGCTTATCATCAAGAGTGTAGAAAGTTCAAGCTTTTAAAATGAACAATACTTGGTCGTAAATTTGATCCACTGATGATTTGCCAGGGGATTTGCCAGCTTTAGGATGAGTATGAGGTGAAGTTGTTGGAGAAACTGGGTTAAGTACGTAATGGCCCTTGTCCTTGACTGATTTGACTACAGTAATTGATGGTTCATCTCAATCAGTTCACTAGTCAGGGTGTTGATTAGGGAGTCGGCCATTTTAAAGTCTTTTCACTGCACTGGAATGGCTCACTAAATCACTATACCACAATGCACCGATGCTCACTATGTTCTAGTCCTTGAAATGATGTAATATTTTCAGAAGCCTCTCAGCTGGAAACATCCTGGACGTTAGTGATTTTTAACTTTATTTGATGCTCTGCATTTTGTTTGAGTCTAATGGCTTTGGAGTATGTTTTGATGATTAGCAGGATGAGTTCAATGTTGGACACCTGGGGACATGCAGGATAGCTGATATACTTGCAGGATAGCTGATCTACTGCACTGTAGATACTGGAAATAGCTATGAATATAGAATGTAGCTGCTTTTCTTACACTCTGACTTTAAAAGGCTTGATGCAAGTTAACAAGGAACGACAGCGAAGGTGACTTGCGGCCCAAAGTAAATATCACTCCAGATTACAGTAGCAAGGGAAGAAGCAAGGGCAGGACAAGGGCATTGATGAAAACAGCAGTACATCAGTTTAGCTGATTGCACCTAAGTACACCATCATGTGATATTGCATTTGATTATAATACATTATGCATCATTTTGCTCCATTCAGTCCCTTAACCCTTCCAATTACATCTGCATCTGCATCTTCTTAAGGTCTCCCTGCAATCCCGGGTAAAGGCAATGCATCCTTCCTCCCAGTGCCACTTAGCCTCAATCAATAAATAAATGCGAAGCATCCTTTACGCATTCAGGACAGGCTCATAATTCCATACATAGGGCCACATTTGTTACACTTTTAACCTTTTTACTGGGCTGTACAGATAAGCAAAGCACTCAATGTCATGGGCTGGGTTTGTACTAATGCGCAGTTAATGCATGGGTTTTGCTTTCATGCAATAAAACATGAGGAAGAATATAGTGGTGTATTTTTTTTTCCTTTTCAATCTGATCCACTTTTATCTTTCATTCTTTCACATACCCTTTTATTTCTTTTTCTCAGTCTTCCGTGAGTTGGACATTTTCATACCTTTGCGATTTTTAAATCTCATTTAGGCCGACTCGCTCCTCTGAGAGCATCCTCGACTTTTCATGTAATTAAAGCCTTTTTTTTAATGTATACACTCCTTTACTGGATTTTATGTACTACTACCAGAGCCGCTGTCATGGAACGCTAATCAAGAGAATTCAAGAGCGCTGCGGTGTAATTGATTGTAAAGCAAGGACAATGATATCTGCTCCCAATGTTCCGTTTCCTTTGTGGTTTGTGCTTTCATGTTGTATCAGTATCAGGTGAGACTGAGATCCTGTTCACAGAGCAAATTATAAAAAGGCTTTATGTTTCTAATCTTAGCAAAGTGCATGCAGATATCTAGTCCTTTAGATTTTTATTTTTTATTTTAAGCTGTTTGATGGTCAAAATAAGCTCCAAATCTCCAATACCAATACCAGTCACTGTATGAATGATAGGAATTATTGCCTTCTCCTATGTATTAATGAACACAAATGTACTGTATGCATGCAAGATAAGATAAGATAAGATAAGATAAGATAAGATAAGACTTTTGTATAAGAGATATTTGTAGCAATGTAGACATAATATTAAAACTGACATGCACTTTTACAATGCTAACTTTAATTAATAACCCAGTTTGATCAGTGTGAAAAAATATAGTTTTAAAAACAAACCCTCACCACAAAAACCCTACAAACAACCCACTCGGCTTAGAAGGGTGGGTAGGCATCCGGCTAATGAGCATGAAACTGAGCCTGACAATCGTGAAAAGGCAGCCATCAACACACCCGTGAGTCGTTAAGTGCCCATTTCACTTTCGTTTTATTTTACACTCATCACTGCATGACAACAAGGAACAAGGATGGCCAGACCTGTTGTGTAGAACTTCAGCAGCTATATAACTATAGCAAACTATCAGGCCATTAAGATGATAAGGTCAGAAGATGTCATGAATACAAAGCTGTGCAAATGGCAAATGGGAGTGAAAAATTTGCCAGAAAGAAAAAAAAAATACTACTAATAAGATATAAAATAGGCAGATGAGCTTTGTAGCCACGTTCTCAATATGCGTGGGTATCCAGATGTCAGTGACTGCGAGACCTGGTCATGGTGTCAGACCAAATGATTCCTTTAGAAATCACCCTGGAATTATACTGCCTCACTGGGAGCAGGTTGCAGCCATTGTGCTGCAGTCCACACATTTTCAAAAGTGTGATTTATTTGAAATGAATGTCTGAATAAGGTTTGGAGAGTATGGAATTGTTCACTCAGTATTTAACGAGCAGAGATTATGGAATGATATTTAGCTTGCTAGCAATGTTTTTAGAAAATGGGATTGTTTCTCTTAATGTCGACAGTACACACACATAGAGAGAGAGAGAGAGAGAGAGAGAGAGAGAGAGAGAGAGAGAGAGAGAGAGAGAGAGAGGAGAGAGAGAGAGAGTTAATCATCAACGTATTAGTAAAGGTATAAATTAAATTTGCGTGTATCCTTTTTGTCTATCCAAAGTTTCTATCTAAAGGTTTCAGTGAAGACAGTTTCCTTCATACAAATGTACAGTAGGTTGGTCACTCATAAAGTGCACATTTTTGACACAGCTCTGGAGTGTTGTCAGCGTCACTATATGATTTGCATGTAGTGACGCCCACAAAACTCCATAAAAGGTCAAATGCAATGCCAGCGAGGAGTACGAAATGAGCTATCAAGGTAAAGGCTGAATGGCAGAAATTAAAGATATTTTATTAACCTTTTTATTTTATTTCATTATTATACTACTACTACCACCACCACTACTACTACTACTACTACTACTACTACTACTACTACTACTAATAATAATAATAATAATAATAATAATAATAATAATAATAATAATAATAATAATAAAGCAATAATAATAAGCAAATGCTATAGATTATTTATCATTACAATTTTTACCCCTCGTTCATTTGAAACATTGTTATTTCAAGGTCTTTTTCAGGTCTCTAACGAAAGCATTGTTTAAAAAATTAATTTTGTTTTGCTCTTCCGTTCCTGGTGATTGTTTGGTCATTTTAATTTACCTCTTTTATTTTTATGTATAGTCACTTAACTCCAGAGAGAGAGAGGAGGGGTTTTATGCCTCAAGGGGGCAAAAAGGAAGAAGAGAGCTTGCACATTCTCCAAAGGTCCACTTACTCAGTGAGCGTTATTCAAGCCTCTGAGGAAATATAGAGAGCAAAACAAGATTAGGGCTGAACAGAGTTAAAAAAGAAAAATGGTAAGTTATAAACAGGATGCTCTTAAAGAACAATTTAGTGGTCTCAGGATAAAAGTGTAAAAGTGTCGGGTAAAATACTCAGGCAAGTGTAAGCGTGCTTTTAAAGAGCCTGAATGTACTTCCTAAGCTAGCAGAGTGAACAAGCACTTTGAGTTGAATTTTATAAGAGATTTTTCTTTTTCTTACAATACAGTGTGTAAGAAAAATATATATTGAACAACTGCAAACTCCGTTCTGATGCCACAATTTCACCCTTTGTTGTGCCTTTTTTAATTAACTAGCCCTTCATCAGAGGTCATGCACTAATCCAGAGTTTGAAAGCCAGCATGTGCTTCTTTCTGGACACGTAAAGATACTGAATCTTTCTTAAAAAATGCCAGAGTCATAGGGCAGCTGAGTGCAAGTGGCTAGGAATGCGAAGTGGACCATTTTGTATACATGAGCTAGCAGATTCAAATGGTGTCTAGTGTCGCAATAATTGATGGGGGGTAAACAATGCAATTCTTCACATTCAGAGAGCAGAATTGGCAATGCTTCAACTCCCAGCTACAATCTAACAGCATCACTGGAATTTTAACTCTCTGATAATACTTAAGGGCCCAGAGACATAGCTTTTCAGTATTCAGTTTCATACACTTTATACTGGTCAGGATAGTTTTGTATCCATAGTATATCCTGGGTGTGATGCAGGAATACACATTTTGTAGGACATCATGCAACCCACATTCATACATTCATTCACAGCAATCCACAAATCCACCATTGTTTTGCCGGAGAACATGGAGACCCTGAAAGAAAATAGAATCCAACCTGCGACCTTGTAACAGTGTCACAATGGCAAAAATCACATATTGATAAAAATGGACACATGCAGTTCTTGCTAATTATATTGTCCTATCCTTGTGTGTGTCACATCTTTTCATAAGCAAGTCTTTTTCATGTCTCTCAAAGCAAAAGATTTTACATTTACAATCCAATAAAACCGAATATATAATCATTTTCCACATATTCCACTTTTATTAATTCTTTCTCCTATCTTGATGGCTGTATTAACAGCAGCTAACATACTTGTCTCCCTTTTTTTAATCCTTCTATAGAACCAAGTTTTCTCAAAGCCTGTATTCAACTGTTCAACTGAACCATGCTTATTCCCTGTTGGTGGTATTATTTAAGAGGCAGTAAAATGGACTGCTGTCTCAACAGCCACTGAGCTTAGTAAGGAGTCCATTTCAGGAGATTCCCAAAGACACAATCATTACACGGGGAGTTAGTGCCGCTAATCTGAATATTAATTTATCTCCACGTACCATTGTGCTCACATCTGTTCACAGACATAGAATGCTTAGCTTGCCAAGGAACCACTGTTCCATCACAATTTGCTGTAATAGCAAAAATAATAGCAATACAAAATTTAGTATTCGGTGGCTCATTGTGTTGCTTTAGTAGATATATTTATCCTTATATTTGAGACAGGATATTGTGTAAATGTAGTTAAGCATATTAAATGGAAGGGAAATAATGAAGGGTATAACAATGTTTCTTTGGGATTTGACCTAGCTTCTGGTTGTAGGACCTTGTCTGCTAAGCCATAATAATAATAATAATAATAATAATAATAATAATAATAATAATAATAATAATAATAATAATAATGACAATTATTTTGTCTTCTCAGTCTTCAGTACAATTTGTGAGATTGTCACCTAGAACATTTCGCCATGTAAGATGTACAAGTTACAGCAAACCAGTATATTTAATCATGTACTGTATATACAAAGATATTTATTTAAAATAAAGGCAACTAGCCAATTTCTGAATTTCAGCTGTGACTGATCAAGAATCAGTTTTGTTTTTGTTTATTTCAATTTATATCTGATGCCACCGATCCTCAAACAAAACTGTTTGAACTGATAGTGCAGTCTCTGCTATTGGCAACACTAAACACTAAAATATGCATTTTAAGTAGAACTCTAGTTTGCTAACTGTTTATCCAAACCAAATTCATTACCGACTGAAATTCTAAGCCACTGTCTGTAAGTTTTGTAACTGAAGCAATTCAGTGTTAAGAATATGTTTTGGGCAAAATCAACATATAATTAGTGGCATGTAATGTGGTAGCTTAATAGTTAAGGCATTGGACTACTGATCAGAAGGTCATGAGTTTGAATCCCAGGTCCACCATGCTGCCTCTGAGCCAGGCCCCTAACCCTCAGTTGTATAAATTGAAATAAAATGTAAGTCACTCTGGATAAGGGTGTCTGCTAAATGCCAGATATCGTCGCTGTCGAGCGGAATCCTTGTATCTCCAAAACCGTTATTTTTCAGGAAATTAAAAAAAACGCCATACCTTATCTGCAGTGCACAGGGTTTAGTCCGCGTTGCAGTGGATTGTCTTGCGCTAAATTCCTGTCCTCAGATGAGCACCAGAACTAGTGGGGGTCATGATTTTTTTTTCTTTGAGCCCAGTGTTTTGAAGACATTTACCTCAGAAGACGTGTTGATTCATTGCGACTCTTCTTGAGGAGAAATATGCCGCGAATCTCTCCCGCGGAGTGAAGAAGAGGTGGACAGTTGAAGTGTCCAATGGAGTTAAGAGATTTGCGCTCAAGCTATTTTCAAGACTTTAGATTGGTTAATAACTTGTAAAAATAACAGACCCACATGGGGACTGACCAATAGCATCGATATGTGAAAAAATATGAAATTGACAAAATTTGGACATACAAGGTTTCCGCCCGACAGCGACGATATGTAAATGTAATCCTTCCTGGTGACAGCACAGAAAGAAAACTTCCTGTTATCTGCTCAAATGGAAATATTTTCAACCCATACAAAAGCCTGAAACAGGGCTTAACGTTTGTGCACCACACAGCACCCTGTGCAACTCATCATTGTTAATAAATGACTTCTAGCTGATCATTTGTCATTTATTGCATCAGACTCGGTGAGAAGTGGCCATTAGGACATTGAAACTGGTCGGCTTGTGCGTTTTTCTACATCAGTTGACAGCACTCAATCATGCCTTGAAGCGCAATATGAATCTGTGACCTATTTCCCAGAGCACCAAAGAAAGAGGCTTTCTCTCATCCACTTGTCCTGTGTTTGACTTCAGGCACATTTGCTGCAGACACTTGGGAGGGGGAGTTTAGTAACCGAGTTGATGTACGACAGATGAGAAGATACGTGGACACGAACGTTTACAGTTTGATGTAGAATTTACAATGATTGATGCCTTGCTATGGGTTACATGGGAGAAACGTTTGAACCTGATATTACTGGTCAGACCAAACATAGATAATACTCTCCCAATGGAAATGCAGGTTCACTGACGTGGAAAGGATGTGGAATATTTTGCAAACCTTAGGTAAGGTAACAAGTCTGGGGTTATTTATGATCTCTGGTCTATAAATGCAGTATAAAATGTGCAATCTATAATGTTTCTTAGCATAAAAGCTATGTTTTATTGACAAATTCTTCCTGCTAGGTTTTTCTTCTTAGCCATGTCAAGGAATAGATGTCTCATGCTAAATTTCTGAAGTGAAGGATTCGCATAGCACTCTTACTTCTCAGTGTATTTCTTTTATTTTTTATCAGTTCTCATTTCTGTAATGAAAATGCTGCAAAAAAGGGCTAGGGGAAGGAAGGGTAATTGAATAAAATCATACAGGGATTAAAGAATCCCTTCCTCAAGCTAGGAAAGCATCTTATTGTTGGGACATCAAGACTTGCAGTGTGATTAATACAGGATTTAATCCCCACCACTGGCTGTTCTGTTGGGCATAGTAGTATCATCGTTCTTGGTTAAGATGTGAAAGTCTAATAGACAAATAAGGAGGAAACAAAATGTCCCACCTGGCAGCCAGGTTATGTCTGAGACCCTTATGGCGAGTTTCTGCTTGATGCTACAGCACAGATGTAGCAGCAAATGACTTTTTTCTGTACCTTGCAGTTCTTTTAGTGATTAACTAGCCATTCTCTTTGCACATAACGCCTGCTTGTGGAACAGCAGATTTCTTTACTTTCACAAACATAATAGATAATAGTTCATTGCAAAAAAGATGCATTACTTCATTTTCATTGAGATGAATGAAGTAATGACTAAGTGAATAGTGCATAATACTGACAGAAGTACAGTCACTGTACTCCATTACGATCAAATTTTCTTAATTGATTCAATCTGTCCATAATTTAATAGCCAGTGATTATTTTTTAACTATCTGAAGCCCATTCAGATCCTGTCAAAGCTTCTAGTTTTCATGAACTTGTGCCGAGCATAGGCTCAGACTCCACTTCTCAGCTGATAAGACTGGCTCCTGATGCGATCTTCTACTTTCGTAGCTCGTACAACTCAAGGTCTGAGGTTGAAATGCTTTTCTGCTCATCGTACAGAAAGGATATTTCCCAGAGTTCAGTCAAACTATCAGTTGATTACTTTAACAATATATAGACTTCCTGTTAGAATTACATTAAGCTTTCTAGTTATTGAATTGCACAGTTTGGCCACATAGTACACAGAGGGAATTATTATTATCCCATTATTTTATGGGACTCCCATTTGAGTCTGGTACCTGTCCAGATTTTTTCCTCATATCATCTCACAGATGTTTTTCTCACCACTCTTTACTTTGGCGTTGTCATTAGGGATAAACTGATACCTTTATCATTTATGTTGTGAATTTTTATAGTTCTCTAAAATGCAGATTCCATTATTAAAGGCAACTATACAATAAAATTTTACTACATTACTACATTATTTAACTCAAGAAGGCATTTCTAATTGCAGATATGCCCCTCAGTTGTTTTATTACCAGTCCACATAAGCTCTAGAGACTGTGTCAGTGAAAATCCCAGGAGATCAGCAGTTTCTGAAATGCTCAAATGAGCACACCTGAGACCACCAACCATGTCAAAATCACATTTACAGCATTTAGCAGACATCCTTATCCAGAGTGACTTACATTTTTTATTGCAATTTATTCAACTGAGCAATTAAGGGTTAAGGACCTTGCTCAAGGGCCCAGCAGTGGAACCTTGGCATACCAGGGATTCAAACTCACAACCTTCCTATCAGTAGTCCAAAACACCTTAACCACTAGGCTACCACATTCCCTATGGGCCTTGCTCAAGGGCCCAGCAGTGGAACCTTGGCATACCTGGGATTCAAACTCACAACCTTCCTATCAGTAGTCCAAAACACCTTAACCACCTTAATCACATCCCCTATACAACTGAGGGTTAAGGGCCTTGCTCACATTTTTCTCCCAAAAGTCAATGTGAACATTAACTGATGCTCTTGACTTTATGATTTCATATGATCATATACAACATGATTGGCTGATTGTATATTTGACAAATAGATCCTCTCTCAGATTTACTTGACCATGCAGCTCTAAATCTCCCACCTTTCTTGTATTTTTCTTTCAAATCTGTTCACTCCGCATGTTCATTTTCATACCTACTAAGAAGGAAAGACATAACATCAAAAAGGAAATGGACTTAAGCAGATAAAATATCTGTGTGCTGCCAAAAAAAAAATAAATTATATGCTGAGAGGGATGAAAGAAAAGTAATGAAGAGGAAAAAAAAGAAGGAAATACAAACTCTGTTTAAATATAGGCACTCACACTGATAACGGGGGAAAAGTTGCTCATTTCTTTAGACTAAATTATTTATTTTGTCAAGAAATCAGTCATGTGTGAATAAGCTTGTGTGTGTGTGTGTGACAGTTAGCAACCAGGAGAATAAAAGTGAGATCTCAATCTGTTCATTTTGTATTTTACGGACAATTCAGCATTGCAGTCTAACAAAACAGAAGATATCTAATTGTCTATTTTTTTTTTATTTTTTTTTTTAATCTGTGGTTTGTGTGTCAGTCTTTATATGTGTATGCAAGCAAGTCTGCATGCCAGTCACCCCCTCCTCTCTGTCTCCTTCTCAGTTTCTCTCCCTCCCACCCTCTCTCTCCCTCTCTCTGTCTGCATTGCTCTATCTTTCAGTCTGAGACCGAGGCTGTGGAGCACGGAGCAACAAACCTACACACACTCACACACATACACATATACACACACACACAGAAACACACGCACACTGGTCACGTCCGTAGTACTGCCATCCTGTTTCTCTTTTCCTCTCTCGTGTCCATTCATGCCGTTGCGTTTTGCTCGCGCTCGCAGATGTATTCCAGCCAGCATCCCAGGACGGATTTTTCTCTCTCATGAATCTGTGATCGCCTCGGAGCCGCACGCGCAACACAAGCCTCCTGCGCTCAAAGTCCCACCACACCATCACAGCTTTTGCTGAGCAACGAAGAAACCTCAGCATTGGAGGTGTGGAAAAATAGAGAGAGATCAGGAGGGAGAAGGGCTTCTGGGAGAGTAGGTTGTTTTCCTCTTGTGTTGTGATGCAAAGCAGCCGGAGAGGAGACACCCGGCTGTCTTCGTCTTCTCATCTTTGATGGCACTCGTTCAGATGTACATCTCTCAGGAAAAGTATACAGGATTGGTCTTAGAGTTAGTCTGTTTGGGCTTGAATTGTTTTGCATTTTTTTCCTTTTTTCTCGCTTTTACGGCTGTTCCGTCCTCCTCCTCCTCTTCTCTGCTGCAGACTTTGCCGTGTTCAGCGTTCCTCTGAGGATCGTAAACTGTATTCGGCTGCTCTTCGGTCATCTCAGATTTGATCTTTCTTTCATTTTGATTTAGATTTTTTTTGTTTCTCAACATTTTTTCATTCATATATTTTTATTATTTATATATTTTTTCTTTGATGTCATGTATCTGGTCATGAAATAATTAATGCAGTATGGAGATATTTGCTTGATAATAATGGATTGGCATGTTAATTGGAAGTCCCTTTAACATGATATCAAGCTTGAGGATCAGTGAGACAAGTGTCGCAGCCACACCGAGTGCTTTAAAATATTACCTTTAAAGACAGATGACTGATGTTTGAAAGATATTTACGAGTTCATTTAGTTTTCATGGCTGTCAGTTTTGGATGAAAGAACACCTCATTGTAGGTCCTGTCTTCCAATTGTTGTTTATTTTTGGACATCTTTTTTCCTTTTGTTTTGGACTTTTTTTTTTAGGGATCTGGGTTTTTTTTTTGTCGAGCTTCAGAACATTCTGGAGGAATACGGAATTGTGTCGTCGTCGGAATACACAGCTGCAACCCCTGGAGCAGGATTCGTCTTATATGTTTGATTGGATATTTTGCCCTGAACGTGTCTTTGTAAACATTTTTTGAGGAATTTATTTTCCTCTTTTTTTTTTTCTGCTGATATCTTAAGTCACCCCCTCTCAAAGGGAATCTAGGAATTATGGATCCTGCATTGGTCTGATATGTCTTTTTGTTTCTATCATATGAGGAGGCAGGGCATGGAAGTCCCACTCCCCTCTCCGTTCCCTCTTGGGGCAGTTGTTTTGCTTAGCGGATTAGTACTCACCCCACATACCACGCCCGCAGCCCCACCCAGAGTGCTTTGGGACAGTTTATGGAGGCTAGTTCTGTCCTTGTCCTTACTAGCTTTCCCTGGTCCTGCTGTTTCAGCTAGAGTCTCGTCCAGCCTTAGCACGACTCACCATGTCCACCATTTTCACAACAAACATGGCACTGTGCCTATTGCCATCAACAGGATGCCCTTTCTTACACGTGGGGGCCATGGTAGGTCACATTTTCTTTTTGTTATATTTCTACGCTATTGATTAACACTTTTGTCCCAAATAATGACTTGTGTGTGTGTGCCAATTTTTGGGTATTGTCTATGGTTAATTGGCAATCTTGCTTTCAGTGTCCTTGCCAATAGTCCTATAAAGCAAAGTGTCTTGATCCCATAAAAGTCGTATTTAAAGCTTGAGACAGCATCTTTTTCAGCATTTCGTTAAGCAATTTTAACACTAATATGATGAACTAAGGTCAAGGAAGTGGCACACAGTACCTAGGTAGTATCCACTTTCAGACCTTTCTAATTCAAAATCATATCATGCTCATATATGATATGATAATGCACAACTGAAATGGACCTAATATTAAGCCTTGAGTAACTTTCAAGTCTATACTACCATGGGGCATTAGATCAGTGCTGATATTTCAAGCTTTTCATCAGAGAGAAGGGTAAGAAAGTTTCCATGACTCTTTTAGGTAGTTTGATCAGGTGTAACACTGCAGATCTCAGTGGAGATATCCAAGTCTCTTGCCACTGAAAGGCTTTTTAATGCAATTGTAGTGTTTCAGATGACTGAAATTAAGAATCACTCAATGCTACTGTGGATAAAGCAGCGTAATTATGGCATTATTAAGCTCAGTGGGCCGCCCACTCAAGCGGCGTTGTAGGTCAAGTTAATTTTTTCCTCCTTTAGAAATTTAAATCCCTTCTTATCTTGAGGAAACAATAAAAGCTGTGAACTCATATCCATATGTATGTAGATATTTACTTGTTAAATAGATACCCTATTTTGACAGTGTATGTAGCGATAAATATAAATTATTAAGTGCAATTGTAGTGAAAGCAGTTATTATATTGCAAGCTGTTATTACAGTGTAATGTACTTTAGAAGCTGGAAAGAGGAATTGTTATATGTAGGAGGCTGCTGGGCAGCTTATTAAAGAATATATTATAGAGTTCATGATGTTGTGATTGCTAAATGGTGGGTGTTAGAGTTGTTCTCAGTTTGTGTGTTCTCAATTCAGGGGTACATTTATAAACTGCTATGAAATCTGTCTGGTAGTCAACATACCCATAGTCTTGCTCTTAAGAAGTATAGCCACTTTTGCCAACAAGTTGTTCAACCTCCTTTCCTCGCAATCATCGATTTATTGTGCTTTAGGCAACTGCCTCAACTTGAATCTTTTATTCTTCAAGCAAGCCAGCAGATCCATCACTTCTGTAGGCTATGGCATTACCTTTTGTGATCAAACCATCAAATTTGATGACAACACTACTACTACACAGTCATGTGAAGAGTCCTTAAGACAGGGCACTGACTAAGGATAAGTCCTTGAGTGTTTCCAGTGTTCAGAATCACTGATGTATAGTCTAGAGCAGGGTCAAGTCTTTGAAAGATTCCATGAACCATGAAAGATTTTTCCTAATCCAACTCTCTGGAAAAGACTATGAGAACATCAGTGGAGGTTGTGCCAGCCAAGGTTGTGTTGTGTGTGAGGAGGGAATTGTGATAAATGCTCAGAATTCTCACGATCATTCTTCTTCAAGCAGAATAGGGTTGTTTGTATGGCAGCCAGGATTGCCTCTATGGAACTGTTAGGGATATAAGCAAGTTCTAGGGGGGAGTCTAGCGTATTGGCCAGTGTATTGTGCTGGATGTTGGCCATAATAACCATTGTCACAAAACATTTTGTGATTAATCAAGAACAAAACACTTGCTTGTAGTCATTGAGGTGCACCACCTCGGTTTTCTGGGAGTAGTAGTTATTTAGAAGTAAGCACTGGGAATTTCTGGCTCATTGGTTAGAGCGATGTACTACTAATTAGAAGGTTGTTCATTTGAATCTTGGTACTGTTAGACCACTGCCAAGGCCCTGCTCAGTTCAGGTGAATTGTAACTCAATTCTAACTCGATTTGGATTAAAAAAAACATCCACCATATGAATAAAATTAAGTAAACTAAAAAAAAGTTATGTGTAGATCCTAATTATGCTCAAAATTATCCACCTTTGCTTCAGTAGATCTCACCTGGATACTACAGGATTGTACCAAACTGTTGTTATAATAATAAAGACAATCTCGTGCTCATCCTCGGACTCCTATTCATAGTATATCTGACATTATAGTATATAGTTATAGGAAGAGTCAAGTCAGCCAAGAAGCTTTTTTTAAGAGTAATGATTTATAATCTCACTATCTGCTGTCACCCAGAAACCTTCACTTTTTGAGTCTGGTTCTTCTCAAAATGCCTTCCACATGTCCTCTCAGGGAGTTTTTTTAGTGGCTTGCTCATTAGAAATATAAGTCTACATCCAGCTTTCTGTGTTATGGCAATGCTTACTTGTGAGTAGGACATTAGCTAGTTCCTTGACCCCTGCCTTAAAGACATGTCCAGTCTTTGGAACAGGCAGTGGGCAGTATTGGCTCAAGTGCTTAAGGCTCTGGGTTGTTGATTGGAGGATCTGTGTTTAAGGCCTAGCTACGCCAAGCTGCTAGTGTTGGACCCTTGAGCAAGGCCCTTAACCCTCTCTGCTTCAGCAGTGCTATATCATGGCTGTCCATGTGGCTCTGACCACAACCTCCAGAGTTGGGATATGTGAAGAAAGAATTTCACTGTGTTAATGTACAGTATATGGGACAAAATACAGGCTTCTCTATTCTGTTCTAATCTTGCAATGGAGATGAGAATTTAGGATTCATGGCTGGTGTACCTGAAACCTTCTCCTGTAGCTTACAACTGACTGCTTTTCAGTCAAGCCTAGATGATGTAACGCTGGCAAAGACACCTTCTTTTAATTTCCCCACTATTCCTGCCTTTTTTATAGTCTGTGTTATGTTGCAGTCTTTACCACATGCTTTAATGTTTCTCACAATACTTTTTTTTAAACATTCTCTTGCCACCTTCTGGTGCTGCTCTCATCCATATCCACATTTATCGCTCGCTCATTTTATCCTCTCGCTCAGCACGGCTTTTAGCCATAATCTGTATCAATCAAGCATCTGTGTCTGCCAAACAGGCGCACACATTGCAGTCAATTGCCTTCAGCTCAGTCTGTATTGACGTTATTGGCTCTTGGCATCCCTTAGTGCTCATCCATGAATTAAATTTATAATGTCTACCATTCGCCAAGGAACTTAGTCACAATTTATATGCCTAGCACTGAAGCATCATTTCTCCAAAGAGAGAGAAAATATAGTTTCTACCTTTCCCCCAGCACCAGTACATACACACTCATACTGTGACCTAGAGAAACCGATCCTGAGTTTAAGTACTGAGCAGTGAACTGAGATTCTTGATGTACTGAAATGGCAGCCTAAATCCAATAGACGGTCCTCTTTCTCCCTTTAAATAGCAATGTCCCTTTTACCGTCTCTGTTTTCTTCCTTCCTTTCTTTTTCTTCCTCTGCTGGTTCATATAATTGGATTGAAGCTCCCTTGCATCTCAAGTTGCTAAGCTGTTTAAATTTACATAATTAACATGGAAATGTTTGGCATATCCCTCCACGGATTTGAGACTGTCAGCCGATACAGATGAAAAAGTGCAGTTTTGAGCCTGAAGGATAGCAAAAAATAGTGACTAGACTCTCATCACCTTTCTATCAAACTGTTTAGTTAACATTTCCCAAGACTTCTATTTTATTTTTATTATTCATTTTAAAAGGCATTTCTGCAAAGAAACTCGATGTCATTCCTGTGCCGCAGTTAAACATTTGCAGTTAAACATTTGCCGACTTTGCACTGTTTTGAGAATCCCTATTCTGAGCTCTGAAAATAAGCCTGAAAATAACTGACTTCTTTCTTTAATCTTCATTGCCGTGAAACTATTTGGACAAGTCTAAATTTATTCAGTCTGGATAGTTTTGTTAGCAACAAACAAAAGTGAAGAATGGCTTAGAGCTTTCAATATGAAATTACGTTAATCTTGCAAGTTAGCACAGCTAGAGCCTGTAGGATTTGACTCCTGGCACAAGTATTTATCTCTCTTTTGAGCAGAGTCAACTGATGGGATCCGTCAGTCTTCTTTTAAAGCCTGGAGGATAAGTGAAAGGGGCTTACAATCTGAATACTTGCTTATAAGACTTTGGGATTCACATCACAATAATAATCACGAAATTTAACATGCAGTATTCAGGTGAACTCTCATTTTTCGAGCATCTCGGATGTTATTCAAATGATTGGCTCAGATCTGATTGGCAAAGTGTGATTGCTTCAAACGCGTGTAGAAGAGAGATACGAGTACGAACAAGGGCTGTATATGACCCTCTTCAAATCCTGTGAGAGAGGAGTGTCTAGTTATTGCTGGTGATTAATAGACAGCTCTCTAGTTGATGGATGCGGGGTGCGTGCATGGTCACGAGTCCCTGAGCCGCAATTCTGCTCACTCTGTGCAGATGTGTGTACTACAATTCATTATCCCCCATTGAACAGCCCGCTTGTCGCATCCTCAGCCAGTGGATTTTGATTGGCATTGCCAAATTAGTCTCTACATTCTCATTCTGCAGAATCCGTTATTTTTTCCGCTCTCCAAAGTTCAAAAGACAGAGGAAAAACCAAAATCACTGTCTTCTATTCTGCATTATGCTGTTGACTTTTTGCAGTGAGTCACCCTAACACTGGCATTATTTGTGTCTAAATATTGGAGAACAGCGTCTAAGAATTGTCAGCAGTCCAATATAGCATCGCTACAATGGCTTTCTCCATGCTACTTCTATTTTTGAATATAATATAAATGTGGTCTTTTATTCCAGGACTTTTTCAAGAAGATCCATTTGTGCAAGGGTGGGGCAAGATGACTAAAATATTCAACTCAATTCAATTCAATTTATTTGTATAGCACTTTCAACAAAAAGTTAAAAATGTAATCACTATTAATCTCTAATATCTATCTTTATGTCAAGTTAATTCAAGAAATTTCTACAGTAAACAATATGCAGAATGATGCATAGGCTTTTAAAAATAAATAAATAAATAAATAAATAAATAAATAATTATTAGACAATATATTTGCAATAGGACCACCATTTTAAAGATCGTATGTGTCCATTAAATGTGTTCAATTTTAAAGATCGTAAAGTTCAGCTATTTTAATAATTTATTAAAATTGTGCATTTAAACAAGGCAGGAATTTAAATAAGCCAGTGGACCAAATTCCAACATTTTGGGGGAAAATAAAAATCTAAGGAGATAATCAGAGAACATCTTTTCCATCGGTCAGCAATGATATAATCCCAACTTATCTCCCAGCATGCATAATGGATCAGAAATAAAGCTTGTTTGACTCTTGGCCATGATTAAATTTGCTGATCTGAATCATCCCCCACTCAATAGTGCCAGAGACCTTTTTTTTTTTTTTTTTTACAAAAAGGAAAAAATCTCTGAAATGCCTGAGCAAATAGCCAGATTGCTAGATCGAAACCAATATTGATAGAGGGTCAGAGTCAATGATGTGAAAATTTGTTGAGATCACGTTTGACTAACTGCCAGGATTTCTTGTGAAAGTCAAAAGCTGCGAGGTTTATCTTTTGAATTGTTGTATGTTCCACTGACAAACAAAGCCTGGTGTCTGTTAGCAAAACTTGGTCAGAGGAGATAAAAAAAACAGTATGCTGTATAAATATAAAAGCTCAATGATAAATAATTGCACAGATGCAGTGAAAAAGATTTCTCAATTGGTTATTATTTTGATTTTCACTCAGTTTCACAGACAAATACAGTATGTTGTATGATTTACACATGAATCATGTATTTAAATGTATACATAATACTTTATAATGGTAGATATTAGCCTATATTAATAGATCATAGAGTCACACTTTATTAAGCATGAGTACATGACTTCATAATATCAGGATAAATACCATTATAATATAAGAATAACATTGTAGATACTAATGTTATAATGCACTATAACATAGGATCTGGAATATTATATGTGGTTACACTTGAACTATAATGAACTATAAACACATTTATATCACGTTATGAGATGCAGTCATAAGGCTTCAAATAGATCCTTTTAATTATTTAGTAAAATGTTTTACACTAGATAGTTGTCTTTATTATGTATTATGAACTGGTAACAGGACAGCAGGAAGTGGTAGGAAACAGAACTTAGCGAGTCCTGAACTTCACATATTCTAAGCCTTGTAATGTATTATAAACAGTTCTATAAAGTGTAATGATTTTTCATACAAAACTCCTCATAATGTATATAATGATCTATGAATGCATTATAAAAGACTATGAATGTGTTCAAAGATTATTATACGTTGGGAACCTGTATCCATTTTTTGATCATCATATACATAATGACCTATGAACACACTTATCATTTGATAATACATTCATAAAGCAAATTAGTCTTTATATGTACACATCACCATGCCCCAGGTTGTATTACGAATGTGGTATGAAGATATAATACTGATATAATGCATTATAAGCACTTCTTTTAACAATCTGTGTATGCATTATTAACAATGCTACAATGCATCTTAACATGTTATGAATGTATTTGTATGTCATGTTCTTTTGGCCGTCATACAACACATTAAGTCTTATACCCATGCTCAACCAATTAATCACGGTCATGCAGTTAATAGAATTAACATAAATTATGATTTTCATGTGCTATAAGACATTGTGTATGCTATAAAATATGTTATAAACACCTATGTAAAGGAGAGAGTCAGAAAAAGAAAGGCATGTCGTGATTTTGTAGATGTTAAAGACGACACAGAGAACTGTGAGGATTGTACAGATGCATGTTTGTGTATTCTTTCATTTAAAAGAGGAACCTTGTTCTGTTTTCAATAGATATTATTAGGGTCTCTTGTGTTTGTCGACGCTCTGTGTCCAAACATCGTGAATGGAACAGGAGGTGGCTTGTGTCACTTCACACATTAGGCTATATTAATTATTGCGACAGCTCCAGTAATTACATGTCTAAGATGTCTCATGTCCTTGAATAGATGATAGACATGCAAACGTGTGTGTGTGTGTGTGTGTGTGTGTGTGTGTGTGTGTGAGAGAGAAGCAAAGCAGTAACATAGATTATTCATGTAGTCAAGCCTCATTGCTATGCTGTTTGTGAAGTGTACAGTACATGTTCTGTTGATGTCAGTGTTCACACACACACACACACACACACACACACACACACACACACACACACACACACACACACACACAATTACAAATTCCTTCACCTCTCTCGGAAATCCAAACTGTACATATCCACCTACATGCACACACACACACACACACACACACACACACATATATATATATATATATATATATATATATATATATATATATATATATATATATATATACCTCTACCATGGTTACCCATGGCAACCATCCTTCAGGAGTCCTTGTGTGGTGCAGAGTCTCGGAACCGAGCATGCTCCATGGTTCAGGGCCATGGGGCTTCCTGAACCCACCATCAAAGCTGCATTTCTAGAGATCTTCCTACATGGCTGCTGTCCTCTGTCCTTTCCTGCAGAAACTTTTTTATCTGCATTTTTCTGCCTCCCTTTCTCTAAATATTATTTCTTTGCATTTCACCTTCAAATCACTGCTGCTCTGCCTTCTCATATTTATTTGCATGTTTGTACTTCTGCACTCTTTCTCTCTTTAATTGATGCACTGGGTGATGCCAGAGGAATAAGTGCAGTGTTGGCAATACTGGAGCTCTTTAAAACTACTAAGAAATGTTGCACTAATCCTTGCTATAATGCACATACCCAGCTAGTAAAGCTAGGAGGTCAATCAACTTCCTGGGGAATTGTTGCCAATAAACTGTTTAAACAGATAAAAACCTCTTTCATAATGCGATAAAAGGTTTCCTTTCAAGGGATAGCTAAGGATCTTAAAGGAAACGTCAATCGTGCCTGACTTGCATAACGCTTATCATTAAAGGTGGGATCTCTGTTGTTTGAGAAATGCTTCAGAAAACTGCGTTGGGCCGCCAAACAAAACAGAAACAAAACTAACGTGTAGCCAATGAGCAGAAAGGGGTGTGTCTTGTCAATATGGGCAGAGAGAGTGTTCAGTGCGGATGTGTGACATTAGCAGAAAGCGGTTTTAACATTGACATGGCGGATAAAAACAAAGAAAGAAAGCGAAGAAAGGCTTACGATAAGGCAAGAAGTAGGACCCGTGTTAATATAGGATCAACTTTCCAGCGCTGGAGAGAACTGAACTCATCTGTACTCCAGATCAGATCATAGATCAGATTCAAAAGCTTCAATTTTCATGGTAACAATGTGATAAACCTCATTGTGTTTGACACCTTGTACTGTACATTGTTAGCTAGGCGACGCCTGAAATTTTGAGTTTTGAAAGTGAAAGTGATGTGACATACGGCTAAATATGGTGGCCCATACTCAGAATTCGTTCTATGCATTTAACCATTCAAAGTGCACACACACAGCAGTGAACACACACACCGGGAGCAGTGGGCAGCCATTAATGCTGCGGTGCCTGAGGAGCAGTCGGGTGCCTTGCTCAAGGGCACCTCAGTCGTGGCCGGCCCAAGACTCCAACCCACAAACAGGGTTAGGAGTCAAACTCTCTAACCATTAGGCCACGACTTCTATGTTACTTCTATGTTAGATTTCTCATTGAAACTAACTAGAAAACGGTGAGTGAGAAACCAGTACACAGCTGTCCACAGTTGGTCAATTCAAATATAACTGCCTTTACAATATTCTCGATCTGACAGCAATAAGGAAAATACAGCATCAAAAATTCCAAGATTCTCCTGAATAATTCAATATAAACATTCTATTTCTAAACCCTAAACCCAGCACCTTTAAGAGCTGAGAAAAAAAATTAGGCTTTTCAGGGGCATTCTTTAATTTAATGACTTTATTACAGCTACAACCAGTGAAAACCCTACGGTCTCAGTCACTAGTGTTGATTAGGCTAACCTATCTAACAGTAACACAGTCAAGCTCTGAGAATTGCTCATTATGTTTTCTTTCTCTCTTTCCCTCTGTCTGTCCCCAAGATAGCCCAGTTCCCATGAGACCTGATAATGAGCCGTTTCTGAACAGCCCTTGTGTAGCATCAGCGATATGAGAGTCCAGGTTGCTCTCACCCAGGGGACCATTGACTAGCCTTGGCCGATACACGAGGCTATAATTAGCATGGAGAAATTAGCCTTGCCTTGTATCAGAGACCGAAATCACCTGCTGTCTTGTTCTCACCGTTCGAACGTTCTGCGTAACCTCCTGCCCCTCTACTCCGTCCCACTCCATCACCACCGACTTAACTGCCATGTTCTTCCACCCAAGAGGAAATACTGTCTAATGTTTTTCTGAGGAGCAAGAAAGCAGATGTGCAGTCAGAACAAAGTCAGAGACACTGCTTTGTGCGATTCCACAATGCAGGAAGACTCACCGTTGGTTTCTGGTGAACACGTTATCGATCGTTTAAAGAGAAACTGCATCATATCAAGCTCCTAAAGGCAACAAAGTGAGAAAAAGTAGTAATCAATGGTGAAATTGTGTATAGAACAAATAAGTAGATTTAGATTTTTCATAAGTCGAGTACACAATAAATGAAATAATTAAATTTGCAGTGCAATTTAGTTTTGTTTGGAGAGCGACAGTGAAGAAGAAAAACCATCTGAGAATACATGGGGAAGAAACCTTGACAGGAAGCAAAGCCGATACTTGAAGCGGGCGTGTCCCAAACCGCAATACGGTTACATCACTAGAATTCTTCCTCATTCAAGTCACAGCAGGAAAAGTCTATAAATGTGTATGAGAGAGCATAATGTGAATACGATTCCTGAGACTGTATTTCTAATTATAGCAGTAGGTTTTATTTACAAATCTACAATTTCCAGATGAGATTTTCCCCTGAAGACAAAGAGTGAAATAGAGAGAAAGAATGAGTGAACGTCTGTTTTAAGGATGCAGGAACTATATTGTATTTATATGCAGAAGATCTGAGTAGAAATATCTGCACAGTGTCTTGGTCATCAAGAAAGTAGCAGGCTGATTAATATTTTCCAAGTAACACATTAGTCTTTCCACCCCGGCTTTCTGCTCGAAGGTACATTTCTCTGAATGAGTGTGTGTGTGTGTGACATCAGTCAAATACCACACACACACACACACACACACACACACACACACAATCTGCTATGAAAATATTATAATGGCCTGCTCCATCAATAGGCAGTGTGAGTGATGTGTAAAAGACGGGGTGGCATATTGAAATAGACTGAATCATTACTCAAACCATGTTTGCCAATGCCTTCCACTGCATTCACTAGCTTTATCAAATGATAATTATAGCAGTGTCAAGGATCCATCACTTCCTCATCATCATCACCCTCCCAGGCTATGTGGCAGAATGTGCCACAAAAATCACCATATCTCAAATTGCTACCTCTTTTCGTATCGTGGTATGTCTAACGCACAGGTAAAGGAAGGAAGATTATATATGTAGGCATGTAGATTATACAGAGTAGTTCAGTTGGTTCATCAATAGCACGGGTGAATGGGAGAGTCCTCATTTTTCTTCTGAAGCCATCATAGTATCAGCATTAAAAGCCAGAATGCAAGGCCTCTATTAGCAGCCACTGCTACGTGAAGGCTAAAATGTTGTGCAAATATAAGTCAAAGCTAGTTAGAAAATGCCAGGATTAGTCTGAACATACTTATTTGGTGAATATTCGTGAAATAATAATAGCATCTAACTTAACGGTTGCTTTATGGAAAGAGTTTCCAGTTTCACTGAGTGTAGCTTCGCAGTAACATTACAAACTAATTAAAAAAGAACAAAAAAAGAGAGATGCTGGTGACAGAACAACAGCTGTTTACTGCTGCTATAACAATAGAGAATTGTTTTGCCGGCATTTCCATAAATATTATATTAATTATTAAAGGATAAAAGGACAGCTTTTTTTCTGTAATTAAGAAAAATAATGGTTGTTAAGTGAAATAAAGTTCTTCAATGTGAATTGATGAGGAAAAAATAAGGTGTGTTTACATCAGGTGCGTTAATCATTACATAAAATATTAAATTATATGCATAAATATTTAAATGTGGCATTATGTAATTGATTACTTTGTTCATTTACATAAGGTCTGTTATGAGCTGATATATATGAGCTGAAATAATCTATCTATCTATCTATCTATCTATCTATCTATCTATCTAGCTATCTATCTATCTATCTATCTATCTATCTATCTATCTATCTAGTGTGTGTAATTAAATGCAGGAATGTACTTATATGTTATAAAGCATATATAATATGTTACAATGCTTACAAGACATCCATATACTGTATATGTTCTATAGCTATATAGTTATTTCTTATATACAACCCTTTTAAACTTCATGCAACTTAACCCATTTTGCGACTTCATAAGTTTATGTAAAATTAAAATACATCACAAATAATAATCCAGAGGTTAGATGCAAATGCTATTGGTTTTACTATTCATTTTAAAAGAATGTAAAAAAAAAAAAAAAAAAAAAAAAAATCTGAAAATTTGTAAAATTAGAAACAACTAAAAAAACAACAACAACAACAAAAAAAAAAAAAAAACAGGCAAAGGTCAACATGAAGAAACAGTTCCATCAGAGAGACAGATTTAAAGTCAGGGAATGAAACCAAGTATATTAATATTTGATATAGAGCATCATATCACATTGTAAATACAAAATTCTAAGCAACTAAAAAATGAAAAGAAATAAAAAAAATGCTAGATTTCACTAGAATTTGCCCACCGTCACATATATTCCGATTTCCTGTATATTTACTCAATGTATCTGTAGCAAAGTTATTCAGCCAGAGATTGTTGATTTGGTGATTTCCTCTGAGACTGAAGACACTTCAGCAAAGCAAGACCTTTTGCCCTGTCTGTATTTTTCCTTCCTTTGTTGAAAGAGGAGTCTGCGTGACAGCTCGGGAGACTTCGGCTTTCACGGCTTCAGAGTGACTGAGAGTAGGGCTGATGCAAGCTCGGTGTTAATTATTAATTAGAGTTGATATTAAAGTGCTGCTATGCGGGTCTGCACACTGATTCCTGCTGCTACTGGAAGCTTCACACATTAATAAACAAGGCCTCTTAGATTATGCATGGGTGTAGCATAGTCTTTAGAAGAAAAAAATGTTCTGTGTTTTGCTTCTGAATATGCATGCATAGGTTTGTTTTGTACTGGGATTTTGAGCAGTAAGAATCTGGAGCTGTTTGAGTTTACATTGGTGTCTCTTATGCACATGGCTTAGCTGGGGAGATGCGTCTCTGTCCCACTGGCTGTTGCCATTTAGTCTCAGTGGGATGATTCAGCACGAGCACATCGGGATCCTCACAAACCAAACAGGCAGATAGGAAAAATAATAATGATGTCGTCTGCAGGGCAGACAGGTCAGCTAATGGCCTTTGGGCTCGGGGAAAACTTGAAGACAAGTTTATCGTGTAAATAGCATTAAACACAATCTGCCTGCACAATAAAAAATCCTCTAAATTAAATGCATTATGAATTCATTTCTATAAAACTACTTGTGATTATAAGTGTAATTATATTTATTCATCTCATTCACTCCTTTGTGTAAAACTGAAGTGTTTTCAGACGGTGCCTAGCAGAAATATCCGTTTGCTCTTGGCTTTCTTTGGTACAGCAATAGCCTTGGCGTCGATCAGTGGTGGAAACGGGTGCAGAGGATTTCCATGTGATTCACATTCACAGCTGGAGAGTATAGAGTAGATTATAGGCTGTACATAACTGCAAAATCGTACAATCGTCCAAACTACACTTCTTTGCTGCACTGCTTTGAGATGCATTGCAGCAAGATGGTGGGAACAAGCAAGACAACAGGAGAATGGAGACGTTTGAAAAAAAAAAATCTTTGATACATGCGACATGTCTGGACAATTAGCACTTAGCGATGCAGTTTGCTAAATTATCCAAGTCTACATAGTGTAATTATTGTAGTTATGTTCAAGGCTCTTCCGGAGACATCATAGTGTATCATTTTCTTTTTGTATCATTTTCTTTTTATTCGCACGCATCTAAATCTGAGCCAATACATTTTCCGTGATGAATCTGCACCAGGATTTCTGTTGACACCTCTGAAAAGAGCTTCCCTAACACGCCGTCTTTCGCTCTCATTTTCCTCTACAGCATTATCCCTAGCTCGTCGCTTCAAATATCCTAAATTCAAGAGAGGATAATTCTTTCTTTTTTTTTCATAATAACCAATTACTGAGTTATGGACTTGGTAAAGATGGATATATTTCCAACCAGCACTCAACACTGAAGCGAGCTTAGCACGATTACGTCCAGTACAAGAACTCGGTTCATGGGGTTAGTTTTAATTCTAGTAAACCGCTCCCTAAAACATAGAAATGTTATCATCCACACAGACTCTCTTGTCCTTAGAAGTCTGATATAGCAATGATGGAATAGCTTTGACCTATGCAGGCACTTCAATTTTCCGCGTACGTTCAATGACCTTCTCGCTGGCCTTTGACTACGACTATTACGTAGGAAATTGCCGCATAGTGTAGCCGTCTGTATCTCCTTCGTATTTCTTTCTTGGAAAATAGCACGGCTGTCCCTCCCGTCCAGCATCGGTAGAAGGAAGCTGATAGAAGGTCAATATTTGCTCAGAAGTTACAAGGCTCTGCGACTGACCTTGCCGGGGTAAGTAATTTGTACGGAGTAAAGAGGAAAATGGAGCAGAAAAAGTTACAGAGCCGCAGTTTTTGTATGATCTTGAGCTTGCTATGGGAGACTAATGGAAGCTGTATGTACAGTATCATGTTGAAGTTATGCTAACCGTGTGGGTTATACTCTTGCTATACAATTCTACCCTAGTCTTCTACCCTGTTCATCAATAAAAAGGGTCCATTGGACATACTTTCACAATCATTCTCAGCACAGCATGGTAGATATTTTTCCCCTTCAGTTTAGGGCATTATGAAGTTTTTGTTTTTTTTAATCCTCAGCAATTTCCAAAAATGGACAATTTCTAATTAATTGGCACATATTTTTAACTAAAGGTAAGAAATTTCTTTCTGTTATCACTTACACTATAATAGACAATATCCTTTGCCTCACCAGCCTTTCTTTTTCTTTCTTAAAGATAAAATAAGTAGCTTGTAGCACATTACTGAGAAAGTCCAAAGCTGTCCATCGTGAACAATTCCTTTGAAGGAAAACACACAGTAGTTACCTCCTTAATAGCTTCACCTCTGACTGTTACACAGCACCGACACTGGAGACTCCTTCTCCTCATCACGTTCACTTAGCGTTCGCTAAACTAAAGTTTGTGTAGGTCTTTCCTTTTATTACGAGTGCATCTTCCATTGAAATCTTCCATTTTCTGACCAAGCAGAATTAAAAAAATGCTGCGGTATTGAAAATTACACGTTAAACACATAAAGATTATCGAGATTAACATTTGACCTGCTGAGGAAATTAATCAGTAAGATTTGCTAAGATTAATTATTTGTTCAGTTCCTCCAAATAGCGTGAGCCTGTGTGTCGCTTTTGTGTAGAGCGCTGGAGGCGAAACCTGATGCTGCAGCGCATTATTCTTTCATTAGCAGGGCAGTAGAGATATGAAATTACATCTAAACTGTTTGTTTGTTCTCCTACTCTCTCAGATATGCCTTTCTCTATAATGGGTTCAGAAGTTATCCTCTCCTTAGGATACTGCACAAACAGTATGTTCTCCCGCAATCCAAGCAGATCTTCGATTTTCTTTTTTTTTTGCTAGCGGGTTGCTGGCTGCTTTAAATCTGCTCTCAATTACGGTGATGAATGAAATGAGACATAGGATCTTCCTCTAAGTTGCTGCTTCCAGCACGATTTTTATCTTTGTTTGCCTTTCCATCTTTGCGCAACTTAATATTTCCATAACGCATCTTGAAAAATTAATGATGGCGGAATTAAAAATTCAGGTGCGATATCCAATCGGATCTTTGAACTTTAGAGCTTTGGGACCGTCGCTCTATCCTGGAGTTTACTCCTGACGTCTAATAAATGATTTCCGAAACTAATTATACGTCACCGCAGTACTTCGTGTTAGCAGCCCTCGTACCTCTGGGACTCCATCTGCATCAGGGAACAGTGTGCATGTCTGGCTCTACTGCTCTTCTGGTACGATTAACATCTATCTCACTTTCACTCTCTCGTAAAACACATATTGCTTTTCCATAGCATTACTCTGATGAACACTCTCAGCAGTCTGGCCTACGGAAATTTTCTTACAGCTGCCTGCCAGGGACAGGAGACACATTTTAACAGTTTCATGATTTGTAGAGACATGTAAAGTGGAGAAAGCACTCCTTGTAGCGTCCGTATATCAGTCTGACTAAAACGGGAACTTCTAGAGTTTCATAAACGGCTAACAAGAACTAAGGAGCAAAACATGCTATGCTTAACTGAATTTTTGTATTGTGTGCTCCAATCGTCATCATGGAAATTCACTTATAGTGGAGTATGTATACTATAGATTTTTCTGCTGATATCATGATGTCATAATGTATAGAACCATTTTCTTTGATTTTTTTTTCACCCTTTTTAGATTTTTGGGCAAACAAAAAAAAAAAGGGTTGCATTTCGGGACAAATTCCTCTTTTACACAGAATAAATTGGCCATTTACTGCTATAACAATAAGGTGAGATTATGTCATCAGAGTGTATTTTACTAAAAAGCTAAAATTTGGGCCTGATCTCTAAAAATCTCTCCCTCACAGCTCAGGGCTTGATTACCATTTCATCAGACAGAAGACTCCAAACCGACCCCCAATCAAAACTTCCACTTCCAGAGATTCTTTTGCCCGACCCCAGGGCTGCTAAATTGCGCTCAGTCAAATATCTATCAGGCCAAATCCCATAAGAATAGCAGCCACTTTGCTGTTCGTTTCTGCTTAATGCTGACTACGTGATTCACTTCCTTAATACTAACTGTTAATTAAACTCCAATGTGAGAGTTTGTTGCTCTTAAGGACTACTTTGCTAAGTGGAATTTGATTGGATAACTTTCCTGTTGCTTCGTTTATCTGCTAAATGACATTTGTGAAATATTTGGGAAGACTTTGTATTTCAGGGCTGTGTTTATAAGGTTCCTTGAAGGTGACATAAGCACAAACACAAGCAGTTGTATGTGAAGTTGATGTTACGGAACACAACATATGCCATAGCAGTTGATGATGGCCAAGCATAATGTAAAGTTTGTGATATAGGGTAGTATTCACTCAAATCATGTCTCTCTTTCTTCCTTTCTCTCTCTCCAGATGGAGAGGTGACCTCTAGCTTGGTAATATGAAGAGAATATCATGCTACATTTTGCTCTCCACCCAAACGCTCCATCTCTGTTTCACACGGTGGACATTTTATTTTTACTCCCAACTGTAATAGAGAGAAACCATTTTCCTCCCTGAAAGTAACATTATTATGCTTTATCTCCTTTTTTTCTGGCATCTCCTTTATATCTGTATATGTGATATAAATATATATATATACAAATTCGTCAGGACTCACTGAGTGATCTCAAGTGAGCATGCTCGTATATAATAATAATAATAATAATAATAATAATAATAATAATAATAATAATAATAATAATAACAATAATAATACTACTACTAATAATAATCATAAAAATAATAATAATAGAATAAATAATAACAATAATAATAATAATAATAATAATAATAATAATAATAATAATAATAATAATAATAATAATAATGCAAGAATGTCCTTAAATCTGTGCTTAGAATCCGTTCCATGTTGGTTGTTGTAGCTTTTTACCATTTTCTGTGAAAGTCATGTCGTAACATTCGTAACATGGCATAATGCATTCATGAGGCTTTTGTACAATTACTTACAAAAAGAAATGGCACTTTATTGTGCCCTTTATGATGCATTATAAATAGTGTTTAACACATTTAATCAAAGTCAACCCCACATCACGTACTGCATTATGATCTGTATTTGGGGTTTAATCAGTAAATAAAACATTGTTTTAATATATTATATATATAATATTTTAATAGATCATACATATGACCTTCACAAGTTTAAATACATATACAATATAATTCCCTTTTTTTGCCTGACTTGAAATCAGCTTTTTCCACATACATAGTCAGCAGTTCTGTAGAGGATACTGATCCTGGATCTGTTAAAAATGGCTTGTACGTGCATCTTAATTACTGTTGGCCATGACTCGACCATGGCACAGCCCTTTCTCCATAATTACCTGTCAGACTCATTAGAGAGTCTGTTGAAATTTGCAAGATAAAGGTCGCTGAATGGCGACAGTGGAGTGGCTGGAGTCAAATCAAATGGCATCAATAGGAGCAAGGCAGCAGGGGCACCAGCCATGACCCTGATGCTTTAATAGGAGTAGATGGTAGACGACTTTGTCTGAATTTTGATGAGATGACGCAATACAGCGGCACAAATGAACACTTGACAATCTCCGAACAGAGAGAGGAATCAGAATACTGCAGGAAATAAGGAAAACATGTCCACGTGGGCTACAGTATGAAGCTGTATGAAATATCTGGTGCAAACCTAGTTAGCAAGTTAAGAGAGATCAAACATGGACTATCTGAGGTCCCTAGAGACCAGTATACTACATTATGGGATGGCCAGCCTCCAAAGGGTTTTGGAAAATGCTGGGCAAAGCTTTCATGGTAAAGATGGGGTAATAAATCATGCATTTCATTTGGTAACGTTTTCTACAAAAGTCATTGTACAGCATATATTGTTATGAGAATTGTATTATCATAAGTATTAATGACAGCTTTCAGTTCATTACAGTACATGTAACATGTAACAACCTTTGTGGGGGCAGTATGAAAGTGTGTGAACACTGTTTATAGTCCACAATGGTGATAAATACTCATGCAGTCAGAAATCACAAGGTGAACACAATAAGGTATTCAACCAGTGAAATGACTATGGAGGAGAGAGGACGGGATCGGTAGCAGACGAACGTATTATAACTTGTCTGTGCAGTCATAAGTTATACCGTATGAATGGTAATGAATATATGAATATATTCCTAGGTCATTATGCATATGTCCTTCGTAGATCTTTTTCGAATAGAGTTACAGCAGGTGTCACGAGAAGCGTTTAGAAAACTGTATTAAAGCTCAGTTAGTTAAAAGGTAGAGATTGTCAACTAGACAATTAGGCTGTAGTTGGATAATTAAGGCTTTTCCAGCTGTGCACCTCTCTCTCTCTTTCTCTCTCGCTCTCTGTGGTGTGTGTATGTATAAGACAGGCCAGTTGCTGATGTATGCACACACCATCTCTCTTTGCCAAACCTATTACACAGTTATGTCCCACATCATAAATTGCTTTATTTTTGCTTATGCCTGCTCAGCTATGCACAATTTGCATGCCATTTGAGGAGTAAAAGCGAATGATTCAGCCTGTGCCGTAGTGAAAAAGCGAGTGAGGTGATGAGAAACCAGAGAATGTGAAAGCAGGACTAAACGGTGGGAAATAGCAACTGATTACCGTAGCATTACATACTTTAAATCATGAAAACTGTAAAGTGAGCAGTGATTTGAATCATTTTGTCCAACAACAATCCTGTCTGCTTTTGTGCTACAGCTTTGGTGACCCAATAGCTATAACTATGTCATTATTATTTTATTGTGTTTCGTGTCAATCGTGTGAATATGGGCAATGTGGAAGGGGGTGGGAATATGAGCGTTAGAAGGGTTTTTAATTTGAATATTTATAAAATGAGTAAATTAACTGTTGTTATTAGAGAACTTTTAGAGAAAAGATTTGCCATGCACAGGTTAATTGTCTAGTAGATTATTTCCACTCTTTAATCAACTAACTATAATCGATTTTCATATACACTGTGCTATTACTGTGCATACCGATGCTCATTAGGTAAAAACAATGATTCTGTGATGTCCAGTGAGCACCCAGCGTCCACCGAGAGCCTATAAAGAGCATGATAACAGCAAGTCCCTGAGACTGTTTGAGTCATAAATGGGTTTTTCAGGTTATATGAGTAGGTGTTTCATTTGGAGCGGTGTAATTATGGAACACAGGGACGTGTGCAAACATGCCATATTGTCATTACACATTGCTTCTAGTGACCTTTAGCAATGGATAGTGCTATTTGTGACTTAGGGATTGGAGAGTGATATTCTGTGCATAGCTGCGACTTTGTAATAAGTATAATATTAATAATAGCCATTTAAAGTTGTTACCTTAATTAGAGATTATTTCCTTAATAAGTAAATTTTATTGTTAGGAATATTTTATCTAAACATGTATAGCGGCTTTTGAGAGTTTTGGATGGTGTCAGCGACGTGGGGATAAAATAGACCCAAATGCAGGAGAGCGTAAAAATAAACAGGGTTTAATAAATAAAAACATGAAACTAGGACACACGACAAATAACAACAGACAACAGAGGATTCCGACTAAATACTAACAATAATTAGACACATGAGGAACAGGTGTGCCGAGGCGGGGAGGAAAAGACAAGGGCGGGGCAGACACGTGAAACAAAACATAAACAAAAGCACGTGGCCAAAGTTCGAGTCCTTACAAATGGATGCATGGATGAATGGATGGATGGATGGATGGATGGATGGATTTATAAACACACACATGCACACACAGCAATAGCTGGTAACAACGTATATACCTGACTTGTTACTACAACTACAAACCTATATACATATACACATTTTTTGTGTACATGTTTTCCTGATTAACAATTACGGTTTACTCACTGTTAACTTGCCTTTGGCTACAATGACCTTTACACAGCAAGGAAGGCTAAGTGTCTGACTCTGACTCAACATCAGAAATAAATGTTTATCTGTGCCTGGCGACTGGCCCTTGACCTGACCTGCTTGTGCAAGCATGACCTGCTTTCAGTGAGATTAAAGATGAATGGTACAACCAAGTAGCATTAAAATATCAGTGTTTGCTCTAGTGTGGCTAATTGCTTAATTTAAAGGAGTTCTGGTCAATATTTTATTGTTCTATTAAACAGTAGGGAACTTAGTGAAACGTGATGTGTTTTTATCAGCAAGAATTATAGATTATATGCAAAACATACAAAACGTTACATGGACTTTTCTGTAATGAGACATCTTTTATGGATGGAGTCTTAAGTGGTAAGTTTTCTGAACAGGAAAGTCTTCGGATTCAGCTTTGTGGTTCTTAGTAACATGTCAAATCATTTGTTTATCGCTGCAAAAATGTAAGTGATAAACTAAATTGGATATTAAATGTAAAATTAGATGGCTAAAAAGCATAATGTTTAATTTAATAATTTTGTAATTGCTAGCAGACAGGGTGACATGGTGGTACAGTATGGCCAACTCTAAACAGGAGAACATAGCCTCACTGTGCTCCCAAAAGCATAATGAATCCAAAGGACATTAAACAAAAGAAAATGTTGTAACATCACAACCAAAAAGTTAATGAAGTCAAACATCTTATTAGCTACATTTCCCCCAGACACATAAAATGTTGGAGTAAACTGGTGTAAACAGAAATCGAACCCCACTTTCTTTGCATGTCTGCATTTTGCTTGTTCTTCACAAAGTCCACATAGAATAAGATGTAAAGTTAGCTAAGAGGACAAGATGTTCTATTGCACCCAAATGCACCACTGATTTGAACTAAGCTGTAAAATTGATCAGGTAGAATGTTTATTAAAAAATCTACCCAAGTTTGCACCGCCTTCTGCAATTTCTACAACTTAACAGTTTACACTGAAGATAAACCTTGTGCTCTAGGAGCCATCCATCTATAGTAATCAGGAAAGTTCCCTCAATTCCTAATTATTGTGACCCAATCAAGGACGGCACTAAGCAATTATTTTAGCCCACTGTGCCTTTGGATCGAAGAAGTAATTTAGGAGTGATTAAAATCCCCAAACCTCCAGATGAGGTATCTCTCTCTCCTTCACTTCGCTGTACCACAGTGTCTTCAAGCAACCCTATTTCTGTCTCTACCAGACACTTTCCCTTGAGTGCTTTGTCAAACTGTGACTATAGTTTCAGGATCAATCAAGTTTTGTAGTCAGACATGGAGAAGAAGTGGGCTAAAGCTCAGGAGGGAAGGAGGAAAATGAGAAACGAGGAAAACACATTTGGGTGGTTCCAGCATGTTCCCTGGTCCACTTGTCATGGCAAGAGTTGCTGAGCCAATTAAAACTTTGTTGGTTCTGTTACAGAAATGTGCTTCAGTTATATGAAAGAGGACCTCAATCCTTCCTTCCTTCTTTCCTTCCTTGCCTGGGTAAAGATAAGACAATTCACAGAAAATAGAATAAATAATGAATATTGTTCTGTCAATGGAAGCAGAAGAAAGAATGCAAAAGACACATGACCTATCAAACTGACCTTTCAAAACACATCTACCATTTTTCACTGCTTTCTACAATTAACAACAGACTCTGCAGCCAAATGGGAACTTATCAGAGATAGTCACGGCTTGGGGTTAAAGTGGAATTTGGAAGGTGGTTCAGTTACATCTCATGCAAATTACCAATGCGTTGACCTGCATTAGTATTAGCGTAAAAGGAACATACTTGGGTTTCTTTATGGCCCTTCTAACAAGAAACTAAGATTAAGCAAATTACAGTAATTTGGAAATTTGGAATAACATGGAAGGTAAATTAAACGTTTACAAGAGAATACTGTTTACTAGCACATCTATCCTCAGTGACTTATTGACAAGATCAGATTGCAGTATGGACTTGGTAGCTAGCTAGCCTAATCCCCAAGCCAACAAGCTAGGTACATTTAGACATACAGACACAAACACAACAGCATTAATTAGAGCATTTTTTTACATTCCTTCTTCTTAATGTCTAATCAAGGTAAAAAATAATTGGCTGTCCATCACATCACAATTTTAAACAGGAAACTAAAATGTTTACCCTTTCCATATGACTGAGGATACCAGAACACTAATCTGGATTGTTCCAGGTCACGATAACTCCTGGCCACCTACACCCAAAGGGAATCTCTTAATTTTGTAATGCTTGAACTTGCTAGAACCAGTCCGATTTCTTTTCCATTTGTTGTGTTTAGGAGCTACAGAACTATCAGTCAGCATGTCTGTAGCCAATGTCAGCATGCTGACGTCTGAATGTCTGATTCCCCAGAGCTTAGTTCAAGGGCCTTAACACTCTCACCCATAGCCAGACCTCTACAGCAAACACAGAACTTTTTTCCCCAATGCCAAATATAAAGAAAGCAAGAAGAAATGGCCAACAAACACATTACTCACATTCATTCATAATTCCTAGTACAGGATCTTGATAAAGTTGAGCTTCAAAAAGATGGATTATGCAGTTGCCAAAATGAAAGATTTTGATTTTTTTTTTCCATCAACCTTGATAGCAGCATTTTGTGCTTATGTGGAAACACTGGTTTTTAGGTTTTCCACCATGAAAACACATTTTAAACCTTTTGATTGGCTGCTTGATATACACATGTCAAACACATGCCTTTTTGTAGACTTTGATTAAAATAATCAAAATGAGGTCAAGAGACTCCAAATGGCCTTAAACTCCATAAGTTATTTTTTGCAAACAAGCCATAATGTCATTGCAGAATTTCCACACGTGAATTACCATATCATTATGCAACCTGTCACATGCGTTCCTTTTCCTTCACCCTCTTCCCCAATTGCATTTTTTCTCTAGAAATAGAAATCTAAATCTCTCATGCTTCTTCCTCTGCTTCTTTTACGTTTACTTTCACACTTGTCTCTTTTCAAGACAATTCCTGCGAGTAGTGTTGACCGCTCAGACCGCTTCATATTGTTGCTTGTTTTTCTCTTATGCAAGCTGGGGAAATGATTATATTAGTGGGACATGCTTCTGCACTCCGGCTCAACTGTTTAGGGAGTCTTGGTGGTCTAATCCTATTTGTTCATTAATAGTAATGCCAAGTGCATCTGTAAGCAGACAGGCGCCCAATGCTGAGTTACTGTTGTCCAGTGTCAACCTCAGAGATATTGAGTTGGCGAGTGCATCTTTATACATAACAGTGATTAATTATTCAAACATATTGCTTGAGTACATGTAATATAATTATACATATAAATAATCACTTGATACTGAAATATAATAATAATAACAATAATAAAAGTCACATGAACCACTACATCTCATTGCCATATTTTTAGTACTAACCCTGTGCGTCTGTGTTTATATTGAGTGTCTGTTTTTTTATATATATTGAGCCTTGATTCTGTGTTCCATTGTTGTGTCTTGGAAAAGTTGTATTGTCTCATTTCCCTGCAAGTACAGAAGAATGTTTTGTCTCGGAAAGGCTGTATTTGTGTCTGGTGTCCCTGCAAGTTCTGCTTTATAATTAGGCCATTACTTGAGTATGTATTCCTGATTACAAATTACTGATCACCCACTATTAATGTGCCTCAACTCAAATTACCTAGCTTGCTAACGTAATCCGTTTGTTCATGATCTTCCTTTGCATTGCTGCTAATGTGTGCTTTTGTTTCTCAATATTATTTCCTCAGTATGGACTCCTGTATCTTGTTTCATCCTCATAATTTCTGTATATAAACATTTATTTGTTGTGTCTTGGTTAGGTTGTGGTTTTGGTCATTGGCTGTTTTAGCATCCTGTCTATTTGTTCATGTCTTCCTGATTGACAATTGTGCTTTGACCAGCATTTAGAATGACTATGATTGCAGAATCACCTGCAACAAAAGACATCAAGATGCATTTGAACCTTTCAAATAAGATGGTTCAACAAAATCCAGTGTGACTGCTTCAGATTTGCAAAGTAATTCTTATAACATAGTGCACCTTCCTGTAAATAAACTGGGTGTATAAATGTCATTCAGTAACTCGTTATTTATGAATATGCACTACATGATATTAAAAGAGGTTTTCAGCATTAGTCATAAAGTATGAAATGACTAACAAACTGAAGTAATGAGCAGCCTTCTTTGGTATAGATTTGTAATTTGATACTGGACCGGCTATTTGATATGTTGTACATACAAATTCTGTGACATTTCAGTGCATGCATAATTGGAGTCGGGAGAGAATAGGGTGATTGACCTTTAACTTATTTTGTCAGTTGTTTTGCAACGGCGCTTGTTTCATTTTTCCTGTAGGACAGTTGAGTGCAGAAAGGGCACTCCTTAGGGAGCTGGCTTGATTTCACACACACATATTTTTGACTTGTTCGAAGTGATTATCAACCTACACACACACCATGGACTCCACAATCAACTGACAACTCATTTTCCAGTGTAGACATTTCTCAAACTTTACAGCCGACTGAGAGGTAAAAGTGCCAGCCTCATCTTTCGGAAGAGTACCACCGATTCCCTCCAAATATGCTGTAAGAAGAAACCAGTGTTGGTCCATTGCCTAGCAGCCTTGCCTCTAATCACCTGGCCCGTTCCCTAGGAAATCACAGAACCCATTCACTACACGACCATAGGACAGAAGGATCCCTTTAATGATTCGCTGATTGTGGCCAAACGGGTGATTAAACCATGTTTCTCGTTCTCCAGACACTACTCCTCTGTGTCCTAGTGATGGAAGAGCAGAAATAGCCATGGAGACAGATAGAGAGAGCAGAGGGAGAGAGAAAATGAGGACGGGAAAAGGTGGGGGCGAGGGGCTCCTTTACATAATCCAAGCATGTTAATATGCACAGCAAGACAGGAAGCTTTCCTTCTTTCTCCTTTCCTTCTTTTAATCCAATCTTCATTATTAGATATAAAACACTTGATGTTTAGGAAAATAATCATTGTCAGGGTGATGTCACTTGCCGTGACACAAAGTTGATGATATCCTTATAACACATTCCAGGTGTCACAAATCCCCTTAGAGCATGGTGATTTTGTCTGCACCATTTGCATAGCCAGTTACCTAGCTCCATTTTCGCTAGTTCTGAAACTCGCACATGTCTTTCAATTATCTGTTTTTGATAGTGCCTGCCATTTCTTTGACCTGTGCATCACACTCTGATTATGTTTAATGGATTTTGCCTAATAAACACCATATTGAGTTCATGTGCTTATGCTCTGCTTCACCTGCATCTATATGCTAACCAGTTAGTTCCTGTTATTAGACATTACAGCAGCTATGAACGCTCATTTTCTGCAGCTTGTTACTGAGAAACCACAAAGCTTAACATTCTCCAACCTGACTTTTCCATGACAGAAAGCTTTACAGAGCTGAGGCAGTGGTGGCTCAAGCGTTTAAGGGTGGTTGATCGGCGGATCGGGGTTGCATCGTGGCTGGGCCTGCGCTCTGACCCCAACTTCCAAAGTTGGGATATGCAAAGAAAAGGTTCACTGTGGTGTAATGAATATGTGACAAATAATGGCTTCTTTTCTATTAAAATGCACAAAGCACAAATACTTGAGACTTTTTCTATAATATCTCAAGTGACTGGGAAAGAAAAGACAAACCAGAACAGGGGAAAAATGTAAATCTGTTGGCTTTAATACAAGAGGAACTTAACTCGTTACTTGGGATTGCCAATTCTTAGATTAACACACCACTGGGGACATTAAAATCCATATCAGACTCTATTTCTGAAAAAGCCAATAGTATCTACAGTACTTCCTTGATTATGGAAGAATTCTTAGACCTAAGAGGTCTTAGACTTTCTACTTGAAACCATCTCTAAAAGGAAAACACTCTAGGATATAATGTTGTAGCTTCAAGGTTACCACAAGGGAACGATCTTTAATGTTCTAGATGGATTCTAGAGAGTTTATCACTTTCATTGTTACATATTGTGTTCATACTGTTGTGCGATGATAATAAACAACTGTAAGACCAAAAAAATCTTATGCATTACCAAAACCTTTGAATTACAAAAATACTTTAGAAGTCTAAAGATTAAGTTTAAAGCTTTGCAGAATATAGTTGTATTGTACAGTTTTAGCCCAAAACTGATACTTGGGTATCCAGGACTAACTTTCCTTAGTCCCCCATTAGTCCCGGCATTAGTCCTAACCCAATCCGCAAACAAATAGCAAACAATATTGGATTATCATGTACTTGTTATCTACCAAGGGCTCAAGCATTCTCAAACTGTTATGAAGCAAAGGGGCTGATTTTGTTCTAGCCCAGTCCGTAGATTCATACAGCCTATCAGCACCATTCTTGTCAGTTGATTACACACACTCCTTATAAGTTTCATTCTAATACTTATGCTCTTCATATCATTGATATCTTGGTAGGGTTTCCAACAAGTTAATTGTGCTGCTCTTGTTTTGTTATTTCACACTTTATGGCTTGTAGTCTTGTGTACAGTGTCCTTGACTTCTTATTGACTTCTGTGTTGCACCATGGTCCTGGAGGCTCAATATTTCATCCACCTGTGTATGTAATATTTGATTAAAAATGGAGTATTGGTGACTGTGGACTCCACAGAATCAGAGCAGCACAGTGGTTGTCAGTATGCCTCGAGCAAGCTGATGGCAGAAAGATTGATGGATATGCTACGATCCAACAACACTGCAGTCAAGAACAGAGCAGGTTTGTCACATGGTAGAATCAGTGCAGCTTGCTTACCTGGCAGGTACGAATAATAATGCAGCTAATGCTGTCTGAGTGCCAGAGAGAACGCGTGGGAGGAGTGAGCTAGCAAGAGAGAGATTGATATCTTCTGTCATTTCCCAGATTGCTCATTCATATTAAGTATCTAAGTATTTTCTAGCATAAAGTGCTACATTAGCTTTCATTAATGTACATGATTTCATGAATACACTCAGACAAATATGCATATGTAAGTGTGTAGCTTTGACAAATTAATGTTTATCTGTTTATACATTCATACAAGCTCCAAGGTAATAACCTAGTCTGAAAGAGTTCTCAGCCTGGAGTAATGTTTCTGCAATTGCACATGTTGCACCATTTCAGCATATAATCTGCTTTACTAAATTTAGTCCTGAGCTTCAAAACAGTCAGTTTCCCAGACACATTTGTATGCTAGCCTTGAATTAAATCAGGACTTGTTCTCCATATAAAATATCCTTCAAATTCTGTGATAAGCGTGAACAAATTAAAATTTAAAAAGCATGCTGCGGGATGTATATATATATATACACCACACACCAAAAGCCCAAGAGCATATGTGAAAGGAAATCATGCAGATTCTAGCTATAAAAGCAACATGCCCACATCTTTAATCTTCCATGTGTGTCTGTCAACCATGCATTACAAATAGCACAAATTGTATTTCTATGTTTATGATAAAAATCTAACGTTCGTTCCCTGCAGTAATTATCATATTATCATGCTACCTTGGTTCAGTTTAATGTGCAATATTTTATCTGAATTTATTTGAGCCATTCATATTAATTCCTCTTTTTCTTTGGGGTTGTACTGAATTTCTACATTTATTATCAGTAATTTGAATCATTTTGATTCTGTAATTATTGTGATAAAATTCAAGAGCTGTTCATATAAGTCACAGGTTATATATCTGGGAAGGTAAAAAAGAGTGCAAACACATTGGTGTCATGTACTAAATGGCATTGACAATTTTCATTATTACCCCAAGAAGTGCTAGAAGCTTCCTCAGAGTTAGAGTGTTCCTGGTTCAATCTTGATCTGGCTTACAGCCAAGGATTCTTCGTCTAGTTTCCTCCATAACACACTGGACGTGTATCAGTGACTCTAAATTGCCTCTAGCTCTGAATCTGTACTGTTCTGTATATACATGGTGTCCTGTGATGAACTGGTGTCCCATCCAGGGTGTCCCAATAGGATAGGTTTCAAACCCACTGCAACCCTGTACAGGAGAATGAATAAATAAATATACCTCGGGCTGGGATGATGTCATTATGGTCAATATTTTTTGCTGTTGTTTGCTGTTTATATGTTTCTGTTGTCCCAATAGTCACTACAACTCCAAATTTCATTGGTGGCCATTTGGAGCTTGTGGAATTTGAAGAACAAAACACAATTACTTAGCAACTTATGAACTTACGAAATAAGTTGAGTCTCTGATTCACATTTTCACATTCACACAAGTTCTCAATACATTCACATTGGTTTCTTCCCGCATCCTCACATCTCCAAAACCATTAATGTTTTATTGTCAACACTGAATTTCCACTAAATCTGAATGTGTGTATGACTATTGTATTCTTGCCTCACTCCCAAGCATCCCCAAAATACTTCAACTTGGTGGACTTCAGCAGCCTAAAACAAACACCCTCAATTTCCACTAATTTTCATTTGGGACTTTTTTTGGGTTCTTAAAAAAAGAGGACACATTAAAGTTTTTAGAATGACTTTGTTCAAGTTATTTTTCTTTGTCCGTTAGTCTCTTCTATCCATTAAAACATATCCCATACTATCCTTTCATTCTTATATTCTAAATATAAAGATATATAGAGAAGTGTGAAAAGCAGAGTGAGTGGTGTGTGTGAGTGGTGTGTGTGTCTGTGTGTGTGTGTGTGTGTGTGTGTGTGTGTGTGTGTGTGTGTGTGTGTGTGTGTTTGTGTGTGTACATTTCTAAGACCTGCCACCTGCTAGACAGACTGGATTTAAATAAAGGTTATCTGAGTGAGGGATCATAAAGTATTTACTGAGGGAACTTGGTAGAGAGAAGAAAGTAGTACTCAACAAGCTGTCAGAAAATCAAGAAATGTCCTTCATATGAAAACAAGAATTCACAGATAAAAAAAAGAAAGAAAACGTTGCAAAAATTACTATTCTATGCAATTCTATCCCTCAACTCACTTTCTCTCTTTTTCACCCGTTTAATCTCCAGCATATTGCTTCCAGTGTTACATGCTATGTTAGCATCTTTATTTGATATCTTAGAAATTAAGAATCTCCGACATAAAAGTAGTATAAACTTGCACTTCACAATTTAGCTGTAACATACTGAACTCAACTCTTAAAGGACTTGATAATTATAGTAGGTATAATCACAGAAAATGGAATCAGAAAGTGGACTTGTACAGACCATGCAATTACTGAATGGACTGAAACTGAATGCAACGGTTAAACTGACAGTTAATTTTAGAAATTGTACAAAAATGTCAACATTTAAACCTTTCAAACCTTCATGAAGTCACTGTTCTGGACAGAAAGATCCAAATGTGTCGTCCCTCTCCAACAAGAATGGTTTTATTTAGAACAATATACGTAGGACTGTAATAAAAGTTCAAAATGAGACCAAGTCTTAAGGGCAAGGCATTTACTACATGATGTCCACATCATGATTAAGAAAGTCAAATTTAAAATATAATTTGTGCATTGTGCCAATAAGTTTTCTAGAAGAAGGAATTACTAAGCTAAAGTTTGTATGTGGAAAAAGTACAACATGAACATCATTATTATTTTTATCAGCAAGACCAATATTCAAGACTGGGTCAAGACTGAGCACGAATGACAAAAAGACCAAAACAGAAAACATTCTGAGACTGTACTTAAAAGTCCAAGACTGGATTCAAGTCCGAAATCTGTCAGAGGACAGGGGTTAAAAATAGACCCAAATGCAGGATAGCCAAAAGAAAACAGATTTATTATACAAAACAAACAAAACCAAACACAGACACAACAAAGACGAAACTGCCATAGGCAATGTGGCACGGCTAAATACTAAAGACAATTAGACACATAAGGGACAGGTGTGCTGAGGTGGGAAGGAATAGACAAGGCCGGGGCAGACACGTGAACACGAAACCTAAACAAAAAGCACATTCCCAAAGTTCAGGCTAGATCCTGACAACATCAATATATAACAACAAACATTTCTCTTTTACATATGGTACCAAACAGAGACCTTAGGAAATTAAGAAAAAAAATTTTTCTACACGTCTCTTTGACTTTTTTTCCGTAGCAGCCGAGTGGACTGAGAATTTCCTGGCATGAGCTCAGACTTTTGAAGTGTAGTACTGATCAAACTTCTCTGATTAGTTCTCATATTTACTCTCTTTCTCCTCTCTTTCATTCTGTATTAATTTTCCACACTCTGCTCTAGCTTAGTTTGTTTGGCACTGAGAGGTCTCCAGTGCAGAAGAAAAGCAGTGAATTGAAGGAAACAGCAGGAACGAGCATGGCCATGAATATTGAATGAGCGACTTTTATTCTACAGTGCCAACAAAAAGCGAAAGGCCACCTGGCTGCAAGGGTCTGGAGGGGCAAGACTGACTGGATATATGTGCATGTGCATGGGCAGGCGTAAAAAGGTGTCACAGTCCCCTTTGATCTCTGAGGGAGGAAAAGAACAGACGAGGGGTTGAGAGTAATAGAATGATACAGGGAGTAGGTAATAAAGCAAGAAGATAGGACAGAAGAGCCAGGAATGGAACAAGCTGGTGAGAGACATGGTGGAGGTTTGAAAGGAGAGGAGTTTTCACACCTTCTGGGAGGCTTCACTTCACACTTCCAATTATACTTGAGGGTAAGGCCAAGAATAATAGAAGGAACAACAGAGGTTGCATTGCTTTACTTCCCTTCAACTACATATTCCCGTAGTCACAACCTTCATTTATTGGAATAAATCAAAGTTTGTGCATGTCTCCAGCGATAACACTGAATAGGAGGGCATAAAGTATACAAGACTCACCTTACATGACTGTCTGGTTATAGACGACTACAGAATACTGTAGACTAGGAAAAAATCAGTCCCGGCTTTCTTGAAAGACAAGGACGGCTTAGCTCTATTAGCTTATTTATATCATATTTCTATTCTTTTTACCTGAATACAAAAAGGACTACTACTTATACTGTTACATTTTTCATGTCCTGAAATGATGATTGACTATTGAATTATGCAGTTTGGCCAAGACTGATGACATTTTTATACTGGTTAGAGCTATAAGGCAATACTTTATGTGTATCTGTCACGTATCCGTATACCGCTATGAACCAAACGGGTTTAATTTCTGTTACACCCACGGAAAGATTTATAGGGAGAAGGGGTTAAGAAGTAGAAATGTTAGCATGGTATGCGAATTCCGGCTTTGACGGTTTCCTCAACCCCAGCTACATCACTCGGGTTCTGAATAATGCATTGCGTTCCGGTACATCCTTAATACTGCTATAAGGACAAAGCCTGGAATGCAAATAAAAAAGCTCTCAATTTGAAACATTTCAGTTTGATCCAGCCGTTTATCTCTAGATCAAATCCTCGAGATATAAGTCCCATATTCTCTCAGGTGCTCTAATAGCTCAGCCTTTTCAATCTCCTCATATATCGCCCGATTTTAGTCTTGAAGTGAGGGTCGACTCTGGGGTCCACCGCTAATACTGTAATGTGGAATTGCAAGGTCATTCAGCAAACACTGATCTATACCATTATCACACATCTATAACACATACTCCCTTGTTGTCAAAAGTAAAGAAGTGACTGGCATGCAAAGACAAATGTTTCTCTGTGAAATGAGAATTGATTTTACAACCAGAAGTTGGCTGAAGGCCAAATCGGGAAAGGAGTATAGGAAGAGAAATATTCAGGTAACATTCTGTGAGGCATTGTTGATCCGAATTTCACATGGTTTACAGCATGTGAATTACTAAATGTAATATAGTGTGATAATCAGTGAGTGTCTGATCATAGCATGTTTAAAAAGATCATAGCAAAGCTACATGCTTGGAATGTTAATAACCAGAGGACCAGACATAGGAAGTTTCTTCCCTCAGGCAATCCATCTGATGAACACTTGACATACACAGAACACACAACATTATTCTTACATTATTTACTTAAAACACATACTTATATACTTATATACATACTTTATATTTCAATTTGCACATTTATATTTCAGTTTGCACATTTATATTTCAATTTGCACATTTTTCCACTGTACATACAACTGTCTATATTATATATATGTTCATGTCTTGTCAATGCCATTCTGTTTACACTGTGGAGCTCCTGTACTAGAACAGATTCTTCGTATGTGATAACATACTTGGCAATAAAGATCTTTCTGATTTTGATTCAGACATGGGGGACTCGAGTCATATGACTTGACTCGAGTCAGACTTGTCGCAAATTTGAGAAAAGACTCGACTTGACTTTGACTTGACATTCTTGACTTGAGACTTACTTGTGACTTGCACATGTGTGACTTACTCCCACCTCTGTTAATAACCCTGTTTATTCACATTAATATACTGTAAAATGTTTTGCTTATAATAAACAGCTAGATGGTAGAGCTGGAAAAACAGCATAATGTCCAGGAAAGGAGTTGGGACCACAACAGGAATTAGGAACTACTGGCATAATGTGACGTGATTAGGAAATTAATAACAAAGGCTCAGACAAGCTATCACTTATTACAGAGGGTCAAATACAAAGAAAAAAAAACATAACCATGATATGGTGTATATTTATTTAAAACTCATGGAAGGAGTCTCCAATGTGAGAGATTTTTTTCCACCACTGAAAAGTTTTCAGGACCCATTTTTAGGGAACATGACATGGTTTAGAGGATGATTTTTATAGTTGCGGTAGCATGAGATAAAAGCAACTTGTGGCTAGTTATTAGCCAAATTTAACAACAATAAGTGTGACTGTAAAAGGATAATAATTTATGAAAATCAGCACTGGGCTGGAAGCAGTATCTCTGTTTAATGTATGGCAATGTTACATCATCTTATTCTTGTTTCCTTAATTATTTTTTTTTTTATTTTAACGACATTTTAAATCATGCAGTCATTTTTTTCTTTATATTTAAGAATCTCTATGTTTCTCCGTGCTGTGCTGTAAAATGTGCTCTCGAGAGGCATAAAGGATAGATTGGTGGTGAAAAGTGGGTGGCCTCCTTTTCCATGTGTTTACCACTGTGCTGAATGAGACAGAAAAAAAAGACAGAGAGAAAGAAATGTTAGAATTAAACCATTTCAACCTGGTTAAAACAATTATAAAATTAAGGTGTCAGGTGCCACCATGTCCAACCCAGTCTCACAGAAGTTCGTGACATAGTGTTCGTGGAATTTCCCTTTTTGTTCATGTCACTCAGCACGACTTTCGATCTAATGTATTTCAATAGGAAGCATCTTTCGTGTCCACACCACGTTTTTCTTTCTGCCACTAGGAAGATTGTTTTTGCTCATTTGTTATTCATTTTGAAACTTTAAGCACTACATTACTTAACATTTAACCAGAAGATTTTATCCTTGTTTTTATTGAAAGATGCTTCCTATTGAAATACATACACGAAAGATGCTTCCTATTGAAATACATTAGATTGAAAGTCGTGCTGAGTGACACGAAAAAAAAGGAAATTCGTGTCCATGAACACGAATCAATAGATTAAATTTTCGTGACTATGTCACAAACCGCCGTGAGACTGGGTTGCCATGTCATGGTCATTTCTTAATCGTTGACCATGATTTAAAAAAAAAGTAGCTCATCTGAAGTAATCAGCACTGCAGGAACCGAAAGCTATGTCACAAAGCCATGCATGCAGAAACTCTTCACTGTCCCACAGTCCATTTCATTCCATTTGCCTTAATCAGCCTTGAAGGCATGATGTTCACAATGTTCATTTTTGTGTTACTTATTGGTGGATATTATGAGCACAAACGTTGGATGGATGGCTTGCTGGGAAATGATCTTCCCCTGTCGCTACAGTCTATAAATTAAATGAAATCGATCGTGTAGTAAATTTCTAAGTATTAAGTGAATATTTTTTTAAGAAGGATATAAGATATCTTCCCACTCGTCACCTTCAAAGTAGACAACTATAAACTCTGTTACAAAAAAAATGTAAGAAAGATTCACTAAAGAAAAAGCCTACTGAAAAAAAGTCTTAGTGTGTCATTTTTTTTCCTGAGACGTTTGCAGAGTTAACTAAGATTGACTAACGGGAAGGATTCAAATTTTAGCTAGCATGATATAAACTAGCTGAAAAATTATTGCTAACTGTCAGAATATAACATGTGCATAGCAACAAATAAATTACATTGATTAGTCTTATTCTTGCTCTTAAATATGGCTATAAACACTTAAGTTTTCCTGATGCTAAAAATAACATATTATAGAAACATATAAAAAGTATATTAGGTGTATAAAATATTAAGGCCACAAGTTAAGTTTCCTGTTTGTTAAGTACTCGAGCCGACTATCATATTTTTAAGTGTAGAGATAAACGTATTTGTGTGTTTATAGTTTATATGTTTGTTTGTATGCAGTTTTAGGTTCTCTCAGCAGCGCTCAGCATCAGTCTCTGGCAAAAAGAACTCGCTCGAGCCGTAACGTTTCAGTAAACGAACAGTTTATCCCTAATCTGAATTCAGCTTTGATACGCACTGTTTGCCGACGCACCCCGGCTTATATTATTATGCATGATTTACTCGCATGAGTCATCGCACTTCTGTTAGCTCCCAAAGCAAACGCAGCACGATGGCCAATCATGAATTAACTCTTTAATTAACCTCTCAGAATCCCATTACTTTTAATGTTTCATTCATAGCAGGAGTGTACATTGTTGTAAATGGCATTGGTGACAGGTCTGTAATCCTGTTTATGGATTTAATGTGTGACTCATTAATGAAAGTCTCAGATTTCTAGTAAAAAGGAATTCATTACTCGGACAGCGTTATGAAATATATTAAATGACTTAGTACTAAGAGTAAAAGAAAGTGCAGGTCTACATAAGGAAGCCAGACACTAGCTGTAGCTCTGACAAGACCAACAAGACAAGCGTAAGGCACGAAGCCAAGATGGCCGCCCTGTCTGCCACCAGAACACGACAGCTTTGTTTTCCTGAGCACTCATTAGTTTGAGTGATGTGTTGGAGTGGCTCGTAATTATCGGATCTGTCCAGCATGCTCACGTCAAAAGTAAACTGCGTGTTTGCTTCAGCTGTGAAATGTTCTTTCTGCTGCGTCATAAAAGTCGCTGAACTGTGCATTTATCGCCAGGTTACTTTTACAGGAGTGTGCATTTAGGCTGTAGCCGTGACTTCAAGCTCACTGTATGCGAGTAGTGATAGAGTGATGACTATCATCTGTCAGAGATGATGTGTCGAAAACAGACTGAAGTGCGATTCACTGAGACGTAATCGTCTTCACTGGAGCCTGCAGAAACACCATTTACATCGGACACACCTCACTACACTACAAACCCGAAGCAGGAAACTTCCTTCGCTCTTGTTCACTCAATCACTCTGACCGTTTTACCCCTTTTTATTATTATAATCTTTCTGTCTCCACCTGGCCAAGATCTGGCTGTCATCCATTTATCTCTTTTGCCCTCTTTCCTTTATTCGCTGACTTTTTAGACTATTCTGGCTGATTGAATAATCCAGGAGATTTTGGAAGAAATCCTACCTCCAATGCAAACCTTTCCCGTCCACATTACCCGTAGGCTCAATAATTCAGCGCTCCCTTGCGTCCTAAATCCACCTGTGTCCCTCATCTTGCCTCACCTTTTTCACTTCGTCTTTCTTCTCTTCAGCCAGCTCCTGCTTCCTCCTTCTTCTCTTTTTCTGCCTTACCCGGTGGAACACACCTACTTCTTACACTGTCTTGAAAACAAGTAGTCTCTTGACATTTCCTAGAGGGGTTCTACCAGACTATTCGCAAACATAACCAAAAGTAATAAATATCTCTTCTTAGGGCTGGCTGGTATAAATTGGCTCACAGGAATAGGCCTTCTTTCTCTTTGAAAGTGAAACAAAACGAAAAGAGACTTATTTTGACCTACATGTCACTGTTTTCTTTTTTTTTTTTTGACAAATAGGCCAAAGTTTCTGAATTGAAATACACACAACCTTAGAAAACAAAACCAAGGCTGGGACTGATTTCTTTCTAGCACAGACTGTAGAATTGCACTGTCATCATTAAACTTTGTATGTAGATTAATTTTTTTTTAGTTACACTTCTGTTTGTAATTAAACAAATCCTTGTCCCTGTCAGCATTAAGAATGAATGAAACCACATGCTATAGAGTTAAATAATAATAGTTTCCCAATATTAGTACTAAAGCATAGTAGAATTTATATTTTAACCATCTCTCATCCAATCGAATTTAACGACGAGCCGCCACTCTACATGTCTACATACTATCTGAAGCAGGGTTTTACTTTAAGCAAATTAAAATGGTTTACTTTTTTACAGTGTTAATGTTCCTGTCAAGTATTAAAGAGAGCCTGGGGAAACTGGAGTGCCAATTTCATCGATTGAAGAACTTCTAAATGAGAGAGTAAAGTGCTCTTTTATGGGCCCTCGGAGTCAAGGGGACCGCATTTAGTGCCCTCTTGTCCAACTGTGCTGTACACAATGGGGCCTCTCATAGACAAGTGGCCAAAAGAGGGATGGAGAGAAGTGGCCTAAAAAAAAAAAAAAAAAAAAAGTGAGATAGAGAAATTGGAATATTCACTTTTAGTCTCTAAAGGCTATACTAAAGGTTGTACTACATATGGGCTGGGTCAGAGTATTGATTTTGGGAAAAAGTCAACAGGTGCTATTTTATCCTTCCGCTGTCTTCTACTCAGCTTGTCTAGTGTTTGATGCCTCTGGCTGTTCTGTCAGGAGTGCAGCAACTTCACCTCTGTTTACACTGCAACCTCTTCATCTGCAGGATCTCAGAGCCTTAAGCAAATCTTCAGCATACTTTTTTAACCCTCTTCCTCATAGCCATGCTCATGTCTTTCTCTCTCTTATAATATCAAGCTCCTTCATCATAACAAAACTACATTGCGTTCCTACCTTGGAGGAGAATAGTTGATATATTTCACATAAATACTACTACCAGTAATAATAATAATAATAATAATAATAATAATAATAATAATAATAATAATAATAATAATAATAAATGATTATACATTACTAACAGTGTAAACTTTAAACACTGCTGTGTTGAGAATCCTAGATGATCAGCAGTTTCTGCTCAAATACTCAAACCAGCCATTTAGACACCATTGTAAATTGGTAAATTACAGTAATATGAGATGAATACATTTTAGGAAACACTGATTTTGTGACGTGTTCAACTGCAGGGTGGTAACCTTATATATAGCCTTATGAAATCACACCCTGATACCAAACCATCCATTGGCATCTACAAAGATTTATCATATTGTTTCTCTGCTTTAAACAGAGTATCGTCTATATCAGCTTACTTCAAACCCCACACAGTTTTCCCATACAGTACTTCAGTGTTCTCTTTTTTTTTTTTTTTTTTTTTTTTTTGAGGGGGATTCAGGCTTCAACCGTTTGTGGTATTCAATCTCAATCATCCTTGTAGAACTCTGTCTTTTATCCGTAACCCCTATATATATTATACATGTCTCCAAGTCTTCAGTGAGACATGGCACGGATGATGGTGGCTTTTGTGTGTGGAGAGTTGAAGTGTGGGTAAAAGTGGCAAAGGTGTCAAGGCCTCTGCATCAGGGCTTAACAACCCAGCAGTGCATTAAATAGGAAACTAGCCAAGCGTAAGGGACAATCGTTTAGGTAAGCTTCTGCACCCGTCAGAAGAGAGACGATGGCAATTCACCTCCAAGAGCCACTGGACCAGCATAGCATTGGCCCTAATAGACTTTACATGGAAATCTATTTCTGTAGAATTACAATACAGCAACTGAAGGCTGTTTGGAGGCTCGGAAGAGATTTGCTTACGGAATTGCACTATGGTAATTGAAACATTTTGACAAATAGGGGCTTTTCTTAAAGAAATTGTGGCATTATTTTTCAAGGTCAAAATTCACTTTGTGAATTTTTGAGAGATATTTGTCTATAGGATCTTTTTAATTGTACGAGTTTTGAGCTGCACCAGCTTGAGCGCTTGGAGTCATGAAAATGAATGCCAAATGCAATGACTGGAAAGTTGTTTGGAAATAAGTCATGCCACACCATTTTGGACATGAGCATGGTTTAAAAAAAATAAATAAATTGTCCACTTTCAATAACAATGGAGTGGAACCCAATGCCCCACCAATCTACCTCAAGGTGCAATGTGCTATGCATTCTGGGATGCTTTTTTGCTCACCTCAGTTGCAAGCCATTCTAACCAGATGGCTCTCTTCTACAATGTCTACAGATGTTTCTTACCCCAAACCTTAAGTTTGTCAAGATCATGGGGTTCTAGGGAGAATCGGATCTCCTGAGAAACTTTCAGTCTCTTGCATTTTATTCACTAATCTCCCACCTGATCCAGTTGCCATTGTTTATAGGATAGCAGAAAATTAAGTCCTACAACGTGGCTGTACTTTTACAACAAAACTAATGATAAGATTGGCCCCACTATAAATATACGCATTACCAAAAACACATTAACTGCATAAACTTCTTCCTGTCCCTCAAGTACTAAGTCTCCAACAAATTGACAACAAATTAAACAATAAGTTCCCCTCTGGCCTTTCATGTGGCATTAAAATGACTTTTACCTCCTGTCTTGCTCATTACAGTGGAGAGACACTGGGGATCTCAGGGAAAAAAAGATTCTCTGCATCTCCCATGTTTTCATTGCAACCTGCTACGCTGCTAGCCATTGTGCTAATCACTAGCTTTCAATGCAATTACTGCTAATTGTACGGCTCTGGAATTATTTGTGTAGATAGCTGAAATATGATGCTGCATGTGTAGGCACATGTGGGACTGATTCCGCTAAATGAGAGCACAAACACACATAGAGGTAAATGCTTCTGCATTGAGAGGGGTTTTGTAAGAGAGAAGAACTGAAGTGTTTGCCCATGCTTGGGGCCAAGCAGCAGCTGGGAAAGCATGCAAACATTGGCTTTGGTAATTATTTATAACAGGCAGAACTGATTGGAAAGAGCAACTTCATTACCAAGTCGCAAAAGGCACTGGTGAGGTACAAAGGCAGGTGATAAGACAAGGAAAATAGCATAAGAGCCACCGGTTTTTAAAACTCATTAGCTCAAGTATTCACTCTCAATTATTCGGAAAATGACACACAAAACTTTTTTTTCTTTCTTTGACCGTTCCTGCATCCCACCACCAAGTCATTAAGGAAATCTACACCTTTTTCTAACACAAATGATTAGTTATTAACACGGTTGTACTGCTAGCGGTTTTTAAAACCTCGGAGCATAACTTTTTTTTTCCATTCAAGGTCCCTAGAGTGCTCATTTGTTGGATAATAACTTGCTCAGGTCTACCACTGATGTTATTATTTAAAAAAAAATAATAAATCAAATATTCATTAATTCGTGTCGAAACTTTTAACAAGCTGTGCTGGGTTTGCTAAGAGCAAGTAGTGCTGTCTGATCTATAAAAGAAGTTCTGTATGCATGCACATCTAATCATATAAAAAATATATAATAATAATAATAATAATAATAATAATAATAATAATAATAATAATAATAATAATAATAATAGATAGTTATTCAGGGCAGCCCTCTTGATTTAAGTGAACTTAGGAATCAGGAACTTAGGCAGTCTAGCAGCCAAAAAGAATGCTCCTGACCCACTCAGGACCTGAGAGAACAGACAGATTAATGAATAAGTGGAGAAGTGAAGGACTCCACATGGTGAGAAAAGCCATCATTAGTCTGAGAGCTAATCTGGGCAGCAGGTTTGGAGAGGAGCACTCGTATAGAGTTTAATTAGTCCACCACGTGCCTGTTTTTTTCTAACACAAGAGACCAAGCAGGGGGAATGAAAGAAGTGGGGCAGAGAAAGAGAGCATGACCTGAACTACCACAGAGGAAAAAAAAAAGAAAAGATATTGATAGTCTTTGCACAAATCACTTTTCTAAGGTAGAAACTGGAGTATAAACATGTGAAACTCTCAAGGAGAAAAAGATGCCGCTCATCTGTTTTAATTAAAATGTAGGCTGAACTTTCTTTGTCTGAATATTTTCTAATAAGATTTGACTGATGGAAAATAACAATTTGTAAATTTTATTTCAGATCAATGAACCTCTCAATTTTATTTCATGACATAAAGCAAGTTTGCATTTTTCCAGCATGTAAATCAAGGTCAAGGCCAAAGAATGACCCATGTGGTATGGTGAGAAGGGACGGGGAGGGGCTTCCAGGATGTGCCAGTTAATACCAGCAACAAAACAGTCAATCATTCCAGATTAATTTTTTGATTGGCATATCTGCACTTTTTATTGATTGGGAAATTTTACAATGCAGATCAATTAGCATGCATGTCGGTTATAATGGTCATCGACTGCATATTCATTTAAGGAATTGTTCCTTCATTAGGAACGTTTTTTCACAGCTCAAATCAAATCATACTTTTTGGAAGTCAACATTTCTTCTAGGAAAGAATGACTTTAGGTCGTCTTTGTAACATTACGTTATCATCGTGACCTTAAGCCAGATAGGTCTCGGTACCGGGGGCAAGATGGCGTCTATTATGTTAATGAGCTTCAAAAACATGTAAGTACATAAGTACTATGTATCTACACATGCAGCATGCCAAAAGAACAGGAAGAAACTCTACTATGCGACTAGGAACACTATTATCAATGAAATAAAGCAGAAGTCCAACAATAAACAGTTAAATGGACAGTCCAAAAAACTTCGTAAACATGTCGTCTGTCCGAATTTTTAATCCAGTAATCATCAATTACACGACACAAACACAACCTTTAGGTTTTACCTTCAGGTGCCTATTGCCTCTGTACTTCCTGTGTCTGTAAGCGCCTAAAAAAAGAAAAAAATCCATTGGCTGTGCATCTTGGATCATCCATGACACACGGTCTTTACTGCCTCACCATCGGTTCGTGCTTTAAAATATGCAAATCTGCATATCTGAAATTGATTCTAGATTGGCAGCATCTAATCTCTAGACTATCCAACTATTAATGGCACGTACAGATAAAGAGTGGCACGACTGACTATTGGACACTCAGAGAGAGAAACAGAGCTATTTAAACGAGCTTTAAAGCTTTATGGCCTTCTACTTATGAAGATAGATAGGCAGGTGAGGTGCGAATGAGGTCAAGCTACTGTGCTGCAATATTTTCAGGATGCTTTAGGTCTGATTTATGAAACAAGAGACAAGAGATTCCAGACTACGTCTTCTGAAATTTTACAAGACAGCATGTGTCAGGGGCAGGACAGAGTGGGGTAGGGGGAAGGTGCAGAACTTCACAAGTCTTGTAGCTTGTGTCTATCAACATTGCAAAAGGGTTAGAATGTGCTGGTGTTAGAAAAAGTGCTATCCTATATTCTAATGCTGGTGGAATCGACTGCCGGTTGAAAAAAGTATTTATTTGCCCAACCTTTGGGAAGATTTTTTTGGAAACCTTACCTCATCCTCAGAATTGTAGACAAGCCGGTTTAATAAAATTGCTTTTATAAACTTAATTTTTTAAGGCGACAAATACTGACCAGATAGTCTGCTGAAGCTGCTGTTTCCTTTATTTTTTTATCAGTATCTATCAGACTCTTTCTCCTAAACCGCTTTCATCTTTTGTGTAAGGAATAAAGCTTCTGGAAAATGAAATGAAAGGCTCTTGAAATCACGTAAATTAGCATGTCACATTCTTGGACAGCTGGCTTTTAAATTCGTAGTAAAGTTAGTAATCGCTTCCTTGAAGAAGAAATGAGAGAGGACGAATAAGACTATAAAAAAGAAAAGTGTGAGAGAGTAAGAAAGAAATATATGACTCAGGCATTGTTGGTCGTTAATGGATTGTTGATATGACAGGGCTTAGATCTGGAGTGGTGTGAAATAAGCTTTTTGTTGTATGTCACTACAACCAATATGTGAGGTCAAAAACGAACAGGGCTTCAACAAGAAGACTAATACTTCACTGGAACTTTGTCTACCATGCTTGCATTTCTCTGAAGAAATATCGCCTGGTGTTTCTGAGTTTGAGTGATTCTCTTGGCTGACAACTTTGGGACCTTGTAACAGCTTGCACTATCTATAGCAAGGGTACAATTGTTGGCACTAGCGTTCTATGCAAATACAAGCATCATTGATTAAATATTCAACACTGAAAGCTAGCTTTTACAGTTCTGATAGTATGTATTAGGAAAGGTAATTGTGATAAGGAAACACCAATCCATTCCTAAATCTCAGGACCCCTCCAAACACATCACATCATTACAAACAGACCATGAAATATAGCAATCAATGTAGCATCCAAAAAGGGCAAACCAGAAAGTATTTTGTTGTCCAGACTGAAGACCAAGATAACACCTAAATTGACAAAAACACACTTTCACCAACATTGGCTTCAAGTTCTCCACAATGGCTTAGTTTAACTGCATAATTCCAGTAAAAACATACAACAAATTATAGGTCTGGTTAAAAGTTCTTTTGCTGGTGGTTGAGTGGGGCATTCACTAAATTCCAGGGGTTTCGTTACCACAACATAAAGTGGGCATGTTTCTGGAGGTCTTTGAAAAGCCCTCTTTCAAAAAAAAGAGCATACCTACGATGGGTAATGAAGTGTCCTTCATTACCCATCGTAGGTATGCTCTTTTTTTTGAACAGTCATACAGGTAGATTTTATATTTTATATCTATTATTCTTTATTATCTTACAGTTAAGCTATTTTTGAAAACAAATAAGCAACCAAAAAATACGGTTAGGGTTAGGGTTAGATTATCAAATAGGCCACGCCTTCCCAATGACGCAATATCTGTTACACTGTTCTGAAATCCCTGTAAATAAGTGCATCCTGCTTGAGTGGAGACAAAATGGCCTCCCCAATCTTCAAGCCATGGTACTTCCTGTTAGAATAAGAGTCCTCCACCTCAACACAATGTCAACTTACTGACACCACAAACATCCCACAGGTATTTCTTTGTAATTTCTTGTCAGTAAATAGCTTCTCGTGATTGAGCAAGTAAACGTAAGCATAAGACCTTATGGCTGTGCCACAATCTGTTGTGATCTTTAATTCATCCAACTCAAGCTTTGACATGTTGTGTGTTCAAGATGCTTCTCTGTTCACTATGTTTGTAAAGAGTGATTATTCATATGAACTTCCAGACTTCAAACTTATCTAGCCATTATCTTCTGACTTCACAAATCATTAAGGTTTAAACAGTTTGTGAAATATAAAAACCATCCTGGCTTAAGAAAACAAATACTATGCCACAGTCAAAGTCCATAAAATCACATTTTCCCCCTGATACTGATGATTGATGGGAACATTAACTTAAGATTTTTTACAGGCTTTGACTGGCTGAACCGTTTGAAAAAGTTCTTTAGATGTTTTGGGAATTTTTATCAAAACAACTTATTCCTGAGTATGAAATGATGAACAGTATTGAAATATCTAGAATTCCAATGTTACATGAACGCACAGTATCACGTCGTAGAAATTTGGCAATAGATCACATGCTGTACCTGATGACGGTCGATCTCACCCACACACTGAGGCAATCCTGTCTTGTCCCTTTTTATTCTGCTGTGATCTTCCCTTCACAAACACACCATTAGTAAAGCGGAAAAAAAACCTCTCTTTAAGATGATATGAAAAAACTGTCGCTTCATGCAAAATGTGATGGGATCGTAAGCCTTTTAGCTTCTGCTACACAATGTTGGCAGCTCAGTAATGGAACAGCATTACTTTTTATATTTCCGCCTAATGAACTGAAACAGCAGTGAGAGACTAGTCCCAAATAATGCACATACATTTGCTGGTAAACAGGATTTTACGACTGTTTTGTTTCTGCCTTTCCTGAACAAAGGGGCGTGAAAGAGCTTTATCATTCATATTAGTTTTTTTTAGAGTGGAAGGAAAAAGGAGGACAGCCAGAAGAAATGAATTAGGAATGAAATAGACAGCAGATGAGAACCTGCTCTTTGAAGTGCTACAGCTCATCAGGAGGAGACGAAAAAAAGAAAAAGTAAAAGAGGGATAAGAAGTGTGCAGAAAGGGAGGGCGACATTTCAATAATTCAGAGTTTTAGATTTAGGTGAAAAATACACAGTTTTACATGCATTTCTTTCTAAAGAATAGACAATAGTGAGGCTGGGGCTGATTTCTGTTTAACCTATGCTGTAGATTCATGCAGCTTATCACTGACAGTCATATAACTGCATTTCACAATACAGCAGTGAATCAATGCCCAGCATTATCAGAAGAAATAGTAACTAGTTACAGTTACTAGTTACTTCATTCAACTCAACTTCATTCAACTCATATTAACTCAATTACTTTGTTGATTACTTACACGCGTTACTGTTAAAAGTAACTTTTTAGTTACTTTTTTAAAGAAATAATGAGCATATTTCCACTTTGAGAACCTGTCTTGCTCTTGCCTTGACTCACCATTACTGCCGCACATACGTGAATAAACGGAAACACGCCCACAGAGCGGCATCTTCGTGTTTACAGTGGTTGGCATCCACCAATTCTACAATGCGTCACTGCTGTAAACAGGTTAGACTGTAGGCTACACTTCAGCCAAAATGAATTAATTTAGAAAAGTAATGGACAAACGCACCGTATGGTAACGGAGTTAATTTATTTAAAAAGTAATGCGTTAGAGTATTAGTTACTGTACTGTCAAAAGTAACTGCGTTACTGCCCAACACTGATTATCAGTGACTGAGAAGGTACAGATCGTTCAAACAAACGATTTTTTTTTTGACGTTTTTTTTCAAGAATTTAGCTGCCTAGCTGTATTTAAATGTCTTCTGGGTAATTTGTTTACCTGGCATAATTTTTACTAACCTATTGATTAGACCAAATAGACCTCAACACTTACACTTTCATTGCCAGACTCCTGATAGATATTAGAATTTGAACTCCCTTGCTTTGAATAAACCTAAGTTCTGTGCTTTGTATAAAATCATTTCCAAATTCTGATACTTAATCTTGATCTCTGTTACTCAGTAGGCAGAAATAGTCACAGAAATGAGAAAAGCACTGTGGATATTGATTGTCACAAATGCCACACATGTTGATTTCGGTTTCATACGTCTTTTTGTTCCCTGCCCATGTGGTGCATAAGTCCATAGTGTGGCCCATTTCTATTTCTATCTTGGAGTTTAAAAGAGGTCACAGCACCCTCTATGTGCACTTTAAAGCACCCTTTGGCGAAACCAGCATTCATGTAGACCCATCTAAAAGACTGAAAGCTTTGTAATTTTAAACCAGGATCAATTATAGAACCAGTGGGTTTGTTGACTAATGGAAAGGAATAGATGGAAGATACAGCAAGACCAAAGCTATGAATAATTTGGTGGGGTTATCCCTCATTAAAACTGACATCTAATTTAACATGAAGCACCACAAAGAATAAAAACTATAAAATATAATACAGGAAGATAGTCATTTACAAATTTTAGTTATACGTCTTTGATCGATAACAAATGATGCGTTAAAATTCTGGATATATATATAGAGAGAGCATTGTTGGCAAACCCAAAGGCACTGGATCTTATATGTTGAGCTGGGCCTTATGTTCCCTTACACTCTCTCTCTCTCTCTCTCTCTCTCTCTCTCTCTCTCTTTCTCTCACTCTCAATCTCTCTCTCTTAGAAGGATTTTTCTATGGGCCTCTCCAGACATTTAGCAGATGGAAAGAAAAAAACAAGAGATAAAAAAAAATAATAAGATCTATAGAAACAGAGCCTTGGTGATAGCACAAGAGTGAAAGAAACAGAGAGAGAGCTTGATAATAGAAGTGCATAATGGAACGATAAAGCAAATAATAAAAATGTCAAGCGTGAGTAGAATTCAAACACGATCCCTGTGTCATGGGAAAAAAAGAAGATGTTAGTAAAGGTGACCTTGGTCCTTATTAACAACACAGCAGTCAGGTCATCGGTTCCAGACGTCCTGGTAGAGCAGATCATTTATAATCCCCAGATAATGAAGCTTATATTACCTTTAATTGCAGGATGTAGGGTCCTTGTGTTGTGGAGGATTGTAATGGAGTTATAATTTGAGCAACAACAGAGGGCACTGTCCCCCGAGTACTGAACTGTTCATGAACTTCCTGTCCTGTTTTGCTCTCTCGGTTCATGGACTCTATAAGGACATTTGTTTACACATGCAAACTGTGAAGTCTTGCCTCTTTTGAGCCTTGTTACTTATCTGCATATATGTGCCTTAGTCCTAACTTTAGCATAGTGGATAGCACATTTGCTTGAAACCTCCAGCATTATGGGTTTGATTCCTGCCTCAGTTCTGTGCGTTGGAATTTGCATGTTCTCCTTGTGCTTAAGGGATTTTCCCCAGGTACTTCTTGCTTTCTCCTCCAGTCCATAGACATATGCTGAAGGCTGATTGGCTTCCCCAAATTGTCCATAGTTTGTGAATGGGTGTCTGTGCTATTGTGTTCTCCAATAGACTGGCATCTTGACCAGGATGTACCTCAAGTCTCCTGAGATAGAATCCAGGTACCTCACAAATAGAATTAAAGTCTTTATTTTGTCACATATACATTAGAATACAGTGAAATTCTTACTTCACATATCACAACTTTGGAGGTTGGGGTCAGAGCACAGGTTCAGCCATGATACAGCACACCTGGAGCAGAGAGGATTAGGGGCTTGCTCAAGGGCAGTGGCAGGTTGGCAGCACTGGGGCCTGAACCCCCGGTCCTCTGCTCAACAATCCAGAGGCTTAACCACTTGAACCACCACTGCTCCAGACTCAGTAGGGTAAACGGTGTAGAGAATGGAGGGATAAACCTCAACCACATGGAATATCAGCTCCTCTGAAGCTGATGTTGATGTGTGTTGTAAGCAATCCCTTTCTTCTTTAGTTAGCCACCTTATAGTTTATTTTCTTTAACATCTGAAATTTAAGAGTATACACAATGTTTCATGCTTGAAGGCTTATGATTGCGCCAGAAGTAACAGGGAAAAAAAAAACAGGTAATCCATAAAATTTAAACACCTATAACATATCTACATCACCTCTGAAGATTTACCATATTATCGGTTCAATAATCAGACCGGAAAACAAATTCTTTAGAAAACAAAAGTTGTTGAACTCTAGCCAGTTTTTTAATACATTGATTAGCTCTGCTAGCATTTTTTAACAAGTGTTTCAGGTTGTTCAATAGGGTAAAATGTGTTGCTGGGTCTACACTCCACCAGTTGATGGCCTCTGGTATATAAAGATTTAAGGGTTGGTATGATTTTATCCAGTTATCTACTGCACAGTAACGATCAATAATACCAATTAGCTCTAATCACAACAGATGTTTTGTTTGAGAGAGCTGATAGAATGATGAGCGAGCGAGCAAGAGACATATGGAGAGGTAATGAAGTCATGGCGAGGAAGATCAGGGTCAGACGGGTGATGTACACAGTGCCGCGAATCTCGTAAAATTAAATTTGCGGTCAAAGTATCCGATAACAGGCGTGCTTTAGTCAGTTAATCCAGGCGATAGGAAGTACAGAGGCAGAGGCAAGGAGAAAGTGAAGGTGGGAGAGAAGAAAGTCTGTTTCATTTTAAAGGTGTGGGTGGAAGCATCATCCTCTTTCACACACTGATCCTGATAAGGTAACAAAAATGGCTGAAGTTGGCATCTTCCTCTCGTGCTGTGCATCGCCCATCTCAATGAAGTGCTAAAATATACGCAATAGAAAAGAGCTCGCAAAGGATTAGAAGCCAATAAATAAAAAGTCCTTCAGTTTCATATGAAGTGCCAAAGATTATTTTTTCCCTGTTTATTTTTAGTCATGCATCTTTCTTCCTGCTTATTTTAATACGTTTTCATTCTTCATACCTTCCTCCACCTCCTTTTGCACCTACATATACATATACACATGGGGATGACCCAGTTATCTGCTAAAACTCTCGACCTCAGCAGAAAAGACACTAAAAATTCGCTATGTCTTACTTATTTTATAGGTGTGGTGAAAATATATGTGTGTATATAAGTGTTTGTGTGTGTGTGTGCGTGTGTGTGTCCTGCACTGATTTTTCTCATCTTGGATGTGTTTTGCCCTAGGTGGGCTTTAGATGAAGGAGGGAGAGAATGTGTGTTTGTGTGTGTGTGTGTGTGTGTGTGTCAGTTGTCATCAATTCCCTTTCTTTGATTAAAAGCCCTTTCCCTGCAGAGGGCTCTTTTTTTTTCGTATCTCAAAAATCATCTCCAGTTGATACGCTATAGCCTCTAGGTTTTATCATGAACATGCCTACATGTGCATCCACACACACACACACACACACACACACACAGAATCCTCTCCTTTTCTTGCAGCTATTCATGCTTGAGCAACCTTGAAACAGGATTTCCAAAACCCTGATCTTGTCTATTCTTAGCAACAAACACAGAAAGCACACATTCTCAAAAAAAATAAAGAAATAAATAAATGTCTTTCCTCCGACTCTGCCCGGCATATCCACCGGGGCTTTAGAGGCCTCCAAAAAGAGATTTGAAGCTTGGATTCACTGCAGCAGCTTTTCCTCGAATGCGGGTCAGTCCTGAGCGCAATCCATCCATCTGCCCCGAAACACCTTGACGGCATCCATTCATCTTTCACACGCCGTCCTTTGCAAACACTTTGGCCCTGATTTGCAAAAGTTTTGTATGAGTTAAAATATTGCAACCTTCGTTTAACAAACTAAGAATTGATTTACTAATCAGGTATATGAATGATTCTTATGACAAATCTTACACACAAGCAAAGGGAGTTGTCATGATGACATTAAGTCTTTATAAACATTTATATAGGTTAATGTCACTTTTTTGATGTTTTTTTGTTCATACAAATTAGTAAGTTTCTTTATGAGAGGTAGCAACTGTTGGATGTGGTGACATCCATTGGAATAAGCTTTTATGAAGGTTTATAGCAGTTATATGCTTCCTGTATAACTGCTGTCTCTATCTTTATAACAGGTTCAATAAGCATGTATTCATTCTTAATTTAGTTTATTTCATCTCTTTAGGCATTCTAAGTGAATCTTTATGACAGGTGACATTAGTTGGAATAAGCGTTTATAAACGTTTATATCAAGTGTAGGAATTTTGGCTATTTTAAATTGAATCTTTAGGATAGTTAGAATAAGCACTTATTGTGTGTGTTTGAGTCGTTATGACAGGTGATACTTGAACAATTCCCTGCTGTAACATTAGGGGGTGTTCCAGAATTATGGGCGTCTTGTGCCGTGTGTTTTTGTTTGCGCTCTGTGCCCAGGTGTGTTTCGTCCACCCTACCCATAATGCTTTCCTGCTACTTTTCCTATTTATACCTGCTGTGTCATGAGTTTGTCGAGTCCTCAAGTCTTTTGTCTCCTGGTTTTGGTTCCTGTTGTTGGGTTTTTGGCTCTTGTTGTTGGTATTTTGGTTATTGTTTTTGGGTTGTTTTTTTGTTTTTTTGGTTCTTGTTGTTGGTTTGTTTTGCTTTTGTTTTTGTTGTTGGGTATTTTTGGTTCTTGTGTTTGTAATGTTTCTGTTGTTTAAAAAAATCCATTCATTGTTGTTGCTATCCATGCACTAAGGTATCCGTTCTTGACAAATAATCCATTATTAAGTTTGTCGTTGTTTGTTATGGGTGTATTTTTTTTTAAATAATGGTTTGAATAAACACTTCTAAGTTTTATGTACATTTAACACATTTATGCTTTTGGTCAAGCTAATTCGCATCCTTAGGACACAAGCTTTTAGAAATATTTATGTATGTTTACTTTAAATAGAAGAGTATGGAAAGATTGTTCCAAGATTCCAAACTCATGATTTTCTTTCTTTTCTTTCCTCTGCTACTCGATGCTAATAAAAACAACAAACAGGTAAGTCACTTTATTTCTTCTCACACCTAATTTTATCAAAATTAGTTATCCAGTTCTAGAGCTCGCCTTTAATCAGTTCAAGCATGTTATCGCTTAATTGCGTTTGCAGGACTATATTTATTCGACTGCCGAGCCTTAATGACTAATTAGGAAAGATTAAGCACAGACGAACTTAATTCTGCGTTTCATAACAGTAGCCTTAACTACTGAAGCAAATCTAACTATAACACCACGGGATCTCTGCCATTATTCATATGGTTTGAATGTTTTATGCCGCATTCTTGTGTTGTTTGTTTATCGCTAATGTATTATTTAATGGATCGCCACCAGGGAAAGCAGGAAAAACGCGTGCTAGCCTACTTAGCATGGCTAATGCACACTTTGACGTATTTAGCTCAGAGGGAAGTTGTTTACTTTTTCCGTCATTAAAATGTAATGGCTGAAAAGGTTACTTTAGTGGCATGTCTGAAGGTTTTAATTACAAAAAAAGTTTAGAGGCTGTATTGAGTGTCAAACAGGGAAATTGCTGATGAGGAGGATGTCGATTGCAGAAAGCTTGTGTCTGGATTTTAGATGCTGTGATTCTTGTTGTTCACGCCTTGGTCTTCACGGAAAACGTACAATAATACAGAGATTATACGACCCATTAATTGACTTCACTGAACAAAATTACGTAACTTCTAATGTCAGATGTTTACCCCAGATCTAACCTGTGTTAGTATTTTGTGTTTTATTTTTTTTTTTATCATTTTGCAAGTATTATCAATTTATTTATCCTAAATTCAATACTATGGCTATTTTGTGTGGATGGATTTTTGAAAGAAAATTCCAATTAAGTTCATTTCAGTTCACGGCTGCAAACTACAAAATATGTGAACGTAAAAAGGGGGGTAAATACTTATGCAAGGCAGCATATTTTTTAAGTTATTTCATCATCCTCCATTGACAAATCATAACCATATATAGACAGTAAAGTAAATTTAAAATGTTGGCAGTTGATGTGTATCTTATTTTTTAGTAACCTTACCAGGAAGTTGTTAAGACAATCTGAAGTCGTTTTTTTTTTTTTCTCCCTTCTTTTCTTTATCGTTACTGCAGGAACTCTTCTAAAGCACAGCATATTTTTCCACACTTACTGCCTGCTCTGTTGTTGTCAGCAGGTTGTCTCAGTTATTTACATGAATCAAGCTTTGTCACTGAAAAGCACAGTCATCCTTAGCACACACCACACACTCACACTCCTCTGTCTCTATTCTTCTTTGCCAACTTGCTTTTACACAAAAAGCAAAGCGTACCTTTTCATGTGTCATTCTTTTATTTCCTCCTTGTTGTCATTTCCACGCTTTCATTCCTCTCTTTTGTGTTTTCCCACTCTGGAATGCTCTGAAAGGCCTGAAAATAGTGATGTTACCATTGGGTTTGTGAATAATATGTGATAGTCTTTATTTATTTATTTCTAGAAAGAAGAGAGCCATTTTAATTTCATAGAATTGTCCCAAATTTCCATTGTGTTATTTCCAAACACAAACTTTCCAGCGTACACAATGGATTTAACCTTGGAGGCAGTTTGTTTACATGATATGTAGAAGTAAAAATGAAGGAATGTGCCATAATGAACCGTGGAGTGCTTTGCTACTACTGTAGATCAGGGCTGGATTTGTGAGTCAAGGCCAGCTGTCACAGCTCTTATGGGACTCGCAGGTGAGAGAGAATGAGAAGACTGAATCAGAGAAGCTCGTTAGCTTGAAGTCTCCATCATGCCTCAAGCTTCTGCTAGGCTGTGTCACCTTTATGCACAAACAGCCATGCATCCCGGTGATTGTGCATTGTTATTTTAGCCTGTACACAAATTCAGTGAAGCCTAAATCTAAATCTCATAAACTCATTAAGACAAAAAGTTTCAGTTTCTAGTCATATGCTACATATTAGCATGTCCGAGTCAAGGTACATTATTCAGAGACAAAGATCTATGCTAAAGTCTGGTGTCATTTGAATGCAAAGACAGTCGAAGATATTTTAGCTCGATGCACATACTGTAGTACTACAGCTCGGTTCTTGTACAGTGCACTACATTATCGCCACAGCCAGTTGGTATGGTACGAATATTTATACCTTTATCCAGAAAAACTTGACTTTAGACTTTAATCCATAAAGTTGTTTATCCAAAAACTGAATTAAAGTGGTTTTAAAGTGTAATTAAGTGGTTTGTCTAACTGGTGTGATGGAATTTAATTTGCCTGGTATATTAAATTTAATATGAGCAATAAAAACAAATTAAAATGATTAATCTAAGAAATTAGGATCTAGGATATTTTGTGGTTTATGTACAAGGTGAAGATAGTTGTGTGTTTAATTGAAGTGGTAAACCTTTATATATTAGTTAGCATCCAACATTTTTTCATTGTAACAGGAAGTGGAAAAAGTCGCATTTATACACAACCACAAGGTCGTGGTTTAATCCTAAGCTTCTTGTATCCTAGAATCTTAAATTTTTGGAAGAATTTTATTTTGCCTCTAATATTGGGATCTTCCAAATTTTAAAGTACATAAACATTTAATACACTTTATGCAAAACACCCAAGCAATCTGATTGGCCATAAATCACTTAAAAATACATAAATAAATGTGTAATAAATGTGTAATAAACCAGATCAGACTCAGAAGACAGCTCTCAAAACTCAGCCACAGCATAAAAATGGGAGACAATATGAGACAAAATTAAACTCAATTTAAAAAAAATTAAATAAATAATCTAGTTCAGAAAAAAAAAATTAAAATTAAAAAGGCGGCTGATGAGCTTATAAAATGATGCGTTCTCCAAAACTCAATGAACTGTGATTGATAATTATTTGGCTTTGTGTCTAAAATTGTGGTACTAATATTTCTAAAAAGCTGGGCACGTGTTTAAAGTATGTGCGTGTTTTGATACGACAGCTGCAGTGTCACTGAACCTTTGCATAATATCTTTCGTTTTTTATTTATATCACAAAATTTGTTTTCAATTTTTAAAGTTAGAAAGCAGCCTTCAAAGTAATTGAGGAACCCAGAACATACCGTAATGTACAGATCGGCTAATTAAAAGTGAGCTTCTTTCAGAAAGTTTGCTGTTTGTCTCATTGATTTCTTTCTAAGACAGATGGGTGAGATGGAGCTTCCTAATCAGGAACTCAGGAGTGTGTTTTAGTCCGCTGGGCGCCGAGGGAAACGGGAGAGAATTGGCATGAAATGAGCTGATGCATGGCAGAAGGTGCCTCAGTGCGTAAAGCGGAAAACAAGGCTACGTTTGTCTTCGCATTTTTTGAGGGTTTTGTAAGTGTAGGTGTGTGGGTAGGCACTTGTTTGTGAGTCATTGTATATTTATAGCATATTCTGTAGATTTAAAAGGTTGTTGACTGGATGGTCTGATTTTCAGTATTTTATTTGGATTTTCTGCTCATAATTAGATCAAAAATAATATACAAAATGTTTGCAAATGCAATGTATTCACGGATGCATTATTAGAACGGTTTGATTTCTTTAATCATAATTTTTCAAATATTATAAATATACTGCCAATTTTATTAATAAGAAAAGAAAAAAAAGATTTTTCTTTTCTCTTGCTTTTCTTGGTCAGTGCATTCCATATGTCCTTCATTCTTAGAACATCTTACAATTCTTAGAATTTTAAACTAGAAGAAATTTGTTTAACAAAAACAAAAAAAACAAGAACAAACCTTTGACCCTTTATCAAATCATGTGCCTTAATATGGCTGAACTGTTTCTTACTGAATAGTGTATTCAATAAAAAAGAAAAGGAAATAATACTATTTGTGTAGGATGGCTTTCAGGATTTTGTAAAGCACATTGTTATTAATATGTTGCTGCAGAGCTGAAAACCTAAAAGCAGAAAAATCTTATGATGGTTCAGTTTGTCTGAGCGTAAAATCATGACTGATTTTGTTATAAGGTTTGCATCAAGTGGCTATTATCTGTCTTTGTATGTTGATATGTAGAAAGCGCAAGACTAAAGATGAGACGCACACACTTTCATTCATTCATTCATCTTCTACCGCTTATCCGAACTACCTCGGGTCACGGGGAGCCTGTGCCTATCTCAGGCGTCATCGGGCATCAAGGCAGGATACACCCTGGACGGAGTGCCAACCCATCACAGGGCACACACACACACACTCATTCACTCACGCAATCACACACTAGGGACAATTTTCCAGAGATGCCAATCAACCTACCATGCATGTCTTTGGACCGGGGGAGGAAACCGGAGTACCCGGAGGAAACCCCCGAGGCACGGGGAGAACATGCAAACTCCACACACACAAGGTGGAGGCGGGAATCGAACCCCGACCCTGGAGGTGTGAGGCGAACGTGCTAACCACTAAGCCACCGTGCCCCCACACGCACACACTTTCCATTCTTTATTTCATCATCATCCTATTCTCCAGCCAAGCTCTCGAGACGTCTGCCTGGCTATTGATTACAGCACAGTGTCTCTGTACTGTAAGGCAGTGTCACTCTCATTCCCAAAGCCTGACGCCTGTTCAAAGTCAAAATTGGATGGATGATCAGCCGGACATTAATGCTAATTATGACTGGACAGATGTGTAGCACTACCATCACTAACACTGCCACTACCACCGTTATCACCACCACTATCACAATGACTACTACCAGAACCCCCACCACCACTAATAATAGCACTACTTTCACCATCATTAACACCGTTATCACCACCACCGCTAGTACCATGACCTTTACTACCACCACCACTAATAATACCACTAATTTCACCATCATTAACACCGTTATCACCACTACCACTAGTACCATCACCTTCACTACCACCACTACTAATACCACTACTTAACTCACCAACATAAACACCATTCTATCACTACCACTGTTAACACCATCAGTATCACCACCACTACTACCACTAGTATTATCCCCATCACTACTACCACTAGTATTATCCCCATCACTACTACAACTAGTTCCATCACCACCACCACTAATGCGATTACTCTCACCAACATAAACACAGTTTTCACCACCAACACTACCACTGTTATCACCATCATTATCACCACCTCTAACACTATCACTACTATCAATACCACTATAAATACCACTACTACAAGCACCATTATTATTGCATTAACACCACTAATAAATACCACTAACAAAACCAACACTTTACCATCACTAATAAATATTGTTGGGAATAATGTTTTGTTTTGTAAACCAGATCACTGAATAATATATGAAAGCTCCATCACTCTTTCTCTCATGAAAGATGAAATTAGGTCACAGTTAATCTGCAAGCTAAATTCATCAACACAGTTGCTGGGAAGCTTACTGAACTTTCCACACGATTATATAATTTATTGTTTATTGCTTATGTTTAGGCTTAAGTCTTATTAGTCTGGACTAACCCCTTAGAGGCTCGAGGTAAAATTATAAACAGAACACTTTGCATTAGCAGGGAGGGTGTTGGCAGTGGTTAATATTCAAGTTTCCAACAAAGAACTCTGCAATGCATTTCTTCTAGAGTAACTACTACCAATTTTAGTTCCCAGCACATGAAGTAACGTAACACAGACTTTACTTTTCTGCAGAATTATCGGAGCAAAGCTTGTGTACTGAATGCCACTAATTCCCTGACTGTCATACTCTGCAATTACAAAGGTATATTTGAGATATCCGAGGCAGAAAATCATGACCGGCAAAGTGGAACGTTTCATCAACACCTTTGTTTTTGCATAAGTGGCGAGTCACAGGTACACATGCATTTCACAGAGAGCAACGAAAAAAGCTCAAAGCATGAAATTGCAACTGATTCTAAAAGCAACATTAAGGTTAACTTCATATTCATGCAACAAAGCAAAGAAATAAAGGGTTACAAAAATCAGGCTCTTCTGTTCTGTGTCTGCTGAGCGTAATGCTAAATTAGAGGGAGGGGTGGTGAGGAGACAGAGTACAAAGAGAGCAGGACATAAGCAGACCTTTGTGTCTGAAATAGGCCAGAGAGATAAATAGAGGCTTGGTGATTACAGCTCAGTTTAAAAAGGAAACAAACATTTAAATAGCTATGTATTTTGTATAGAGAGGAAAAAGAGTGTGCTTATAGAAAAAAGAAAGGTGAAGGTAAATAAGGTACGATTAGTTACACAATGGATTAGAAATAGGAAGTGTGTGTATGTGTGTGTATGTCTAGACCCAGAACACCGTGTTCCTTCTCCAGCTCTTTGAAAAATGGGTAGGCAATGAGGTGTAGAAAGAAACATGTAGTGTGTGTGAGAGAACAGGTTCATCTTTCTTGTTCACACTAGTATGTGTTCAGCGTGTGAGTCACATACACTAGCCGGCTAATATATTCGCTAGTTCCCCCTGTGGGAGCAGTGGAATAAACAGTGAGGCAGAAGGTAACGAAGTAAATGCAGAAGGTAAAGAAAAGGAACCAGCCAGATTTTATTGACAGATACACACTGACTAAACGCTATGCTTTTTAAATGTTCTTTACCGTAATTTCCGGACTATCAACCCATTCGGCAATTTCATTGGTCTAATGAAAGCTTCATGCCGCCAAAAAACTGAGCACGTCACAGAATGTGTTTTTTTGGAAAAAAAAAATAATAATTAAAGCGGGAAAAATCCATATATTACCCGCATCAAGGTTCAAAGCGTGAGAAAAAGGTTGCGGCCTATAGTCCAGGAAATACTCTAATTTCATTTCCTGTCAGAGAATGTTAGCATTTTCGTATCTGTTTTATATTTTTAAGAGGAGTAGTGGAATTCCAAGCTGTGACAAGCGTTGTGTAAAAGATCGCACACGGTGCCGCGGGTTGCAAGTTGCTACCCAGTCCTACTTAACTGGTCTAGAGGAACAACGCACAATCTGGCAAAAGATGATCCAGTGTTGGCCAGATTTTGGTGGTAACCCTTTTGAGACACTGTTGTATTCATAGCATCCTCCATTCTAGAAAGGAAGCTCATTGGACTGTAGAGCTCTAATGAAAATACTACCAAGATCAAGTGATCTCCTGTGCAAACAGTACAATTTATATATATATATATATATATATCCACATCTGCCACCTCTTTCACATGAGTACATTTAAGAAATAATGTCCTTTAAATCTAATACAGTACAGAGCAGAATTTAATTTGTACCCTTTGTAGTGGCTATTAATTAAAATGCTGCATGACTGCACTAATAACATAGCCAAAAATAGTGATGTCCTGATATATTTATTGCTGTAAATGTGACTGGGTGACTACTTAATTACTGGTTAAATTGTAAATTATAGTCACGCACCTCCTAGTTCTGTCCACCTTTCTCCTAACCAAATTAGATAGAAGGAACTAGACTGCAATGGCTTTTGGGAGTTGACATTTGATTTGGGCTAAGCAGCACAGCTCTAATTAGTGTGTAGGTTTGTTCCTTGATCAACAGATGTCTGTGGTCATCCATCATAATGAAATGTTTTCTGAACTGGCTTGATTTCAGGCTTATTTGTAATGGATGACGGCACTGCATTACGTATAGATTCTGTAAGACTGGAATTCACTAATCACTAGAGAGAGAACGAGAGAGAATGTTCAATTGAGTGCTGTTTTTTTTCCATGAAGAGAGAGACAACACAACTACATGAATAGTAACATTTTCATTGACTTATGATTGGTTTTCATTTTGCAATGAATAACAGTATAGAAACTGAAAGTTAAGAAATTAGACTTCTTCCAAATTATACTAGACTTCTTTTCAGATGTGAAGCTTGAATTGTTAAAGCATTTACTTCAAGTTTGAATCATGTTCTAGTTTATAATGTAATTAAGAATTACAGTTTTTATGTGAAGCATACAAACATTTTGCTACTTTAATCAACATCCGTGTTCATTCTGTCTCTAATTTGTTCCAAATTCTTTCCAAATAGTCTCAATTCAGTTTACTAACAATGTCCTGGGTGATCCAACGCAACATGTGTAGTGTGAACTCTACAAAATCCTGAACAGCAACAAAGGACCTCCTTAATGACTGTGCTCGTTGCCCAAGCTAGAAATAAGTCATTATTGTGAAACTGTTTGGAAATCACACTGGGATTCCTTATCCTCCACTTTTACATAATGGATAATAGATTTGTATTTTCATTTGTCATCTTATCTTCCATTTACTTTTTTTACCAGCCCATGCACCGTCATAAAACCATTTTGTAGAGGTTTGTCTCAGTACTAGGTGTGTCTCAGTAAAAGGATGTTCTGTACTAGCATATTGGGAAACAAATGATTTTATGATTACAGCAGGAGTTCTAGAGTGTACATCTACAGTATCCAGAGCATGAATCTTTTGGCAGCTAAAGCTGAGTCACGATTCAAGAAATCTTTAAGACTAGCAGAGGGATGAATCAAGCAAGTCCAGAAACCGAGAGGAGCCACAGCAGTAGAAGTGTGTCAGGATCTGGCACCAGCTATAATCCAACTCTTTAATAGGCCCTTATGCAATTTGAGGCACATCTTTCTAACTGGTCTCTCTCACCATGCCGACATGTACTCATTCTATTCATATATACCCTCACACCCATATGTAGTTACTGCAATTGGCCTGCTCACTCATTATTTTTAGCCCTTTCTCACTTTCAGGGCGCATTCCAACCAACATCTGACAGTGAAATAGAGGAACCATCTGTGGGTGAGTTAGGAAAAGAGATATAAAGTACACTATGCAGAGACATTGTCAGAAAGAGTCTGGCTTTGTTAACTTCTTGCATGGCAGGTGTGGAGGACGTGCTGGGGCCGATTACTGGGTCACTCTGCATGACTGCACGCCTCGCTCCCTTCCTATTTGTTTCTCCATAATTGCATAGTGAAAACTGCAGGAAGTCCTTCAGAGTCCTGGAGAAAGAGACTGAAAGAAGGTGAAAAAGGAATAAAGATCTCCAGGGAGGTTTCTAGTGGTTCTCAATGGGGTGGGTTTTATTGGCCATCATCTCCTTATCCTCACCCTCCCCGTTGAATTCCATTCCATGCCGCTTTTTTTTTACACAATAAGCATCACATTATAAAAATGGCAATGAGTGTCATGGTATAGAAAAAGCTCACTGGTTATGAGGTTCCTACATCGAGAGGAGCTTATTAGCGGAAAACCGAGCCAGACTATTGAGTCAGAGTCAATTCTGATCTGATTAAGAATGGATATAGGGTTGGATTACAACATTAGAATGACCATTTATACATCCTGCTGTCTTTAGTTCTTCCTCCCTAAAGTTGTTTTCATACTTGTGGTGCATATAGTGAAGTTCAAAAGCTGTTTTTGAGGAACAGAGTGGTCCAGAAATCCGATCCCTGACTTGTAGTCTAGGGTCCAACAAAATGTGGTGTGTTCTGGATCAGGTGTCCAAGCTATTAACTTTCAGCACTGCGTGGCAAGTGCTTGTGGATCTACTAACCATTCGGTGGTGTCGTATTTCTCATTTTTAGCATCAGGTCACATACACATTCCTAAAACTCTGTAAAACATGCATGGCAACACCCAGGACATGTAGTTCTTCATTAAAAATGCCCAACTGAGCTAATGAATTGAAATGAATAACGACCATTCCTAATGAAAAAAAAAAAACGCCAGCCACTTGTTCATACAGTTTGTCACACACATGCGTGCACTCTGGCATCCTGACAGGTACTCGAGGCTGCTTGTCAGAGTGTGCCATTGCAGCTACCTGCATTGTACAGGAGACATAATGGACCCTTTTGTCTTCTCTGCATCTTCACCATCATTTACACACACTCATCCACAGTAAGAGAGAATGAGAATGGAGGAAGAGAAAAAGCAAGATAGCCACTGCAGCAGTGGTGGGGAAGCCTAATGGCTCCTGGCATCTGTGAAAACATTTTTAATCTGTTCAAAGCCAGAGGAGAATGGAGAGGAGACAAAAATCCAGGCCAGAAAAACAGCGGGAGAAATGAGATAGAGGAAGAAAAATGGAGAAGCTCTGTTCCTTTTTGTTTCTCTTTCTCTGTACCTTCCAAAATCTGGTTATGAATAAGTCCAAAATCTCACATGGGTGTTTAGTGGGGCTGAGAGCTGGTGAGTGTAAAGACCATAACATGTGATTTAAGTCATTTTCAACATCATAAAAGCTGGGTTATATTGAAATGAAACCAGTCGCATCAGAATAGAAATGTATTCATTTGCAGTGGTTAATTCATCTCATGGGGAAAAAAGTGGGCATTCACCATGCATAATGTAAAGAATTAATCTGCTATTGAAACATTGACCAGAAAAGACGAGATGGTGTGATGTGGAGTTACAATATGCTCCAAAATGGTTTATTACAATTATACCATTGCAATTTGCAATTGATACTTTGATAATTTATTTAAATGACACATTATATCTTTATATGTATATATATATATATATATATATATATATATATATATATATATATATATATATATATATATATATAATCATTTATTTATAATTAGTATAATTTAGCATTGAAGAATGTCTGTGAAACAAGGAACTGAAAAGGAAGTTATCTCTTAATCAAGATAGCTAAGCAGCTAGCTAAAAAACAACTAGCTAACAGTTAAAAAACATTCCGGTCAGTGGTGGTCACTGGTGGCTCAAGCATTTAAGGTGCTGGATTGTTGATCGGAGGATTGCAGTTCAAGTCCCAATACTTCCAGGCTGCCACTGTTAGGCCCTTAAGCGAGGCCCTTAACACTCACTGCTCCAGGGGTGCTGTATCATGGCTGACACCTCCAAAGTTGGGATATGTGAAGAAAGAATTTTACTGTGATGTACTGTAATGTGTGTGACAAAAACAAAAAAAAAATTCTTCTGCAATGTACTCCATCCTGAAAGATGGAAAATGACTGTTACAGAGCACTAACTCTGGAGACTCCATTTATAAATATAAAGTAAACATAATCATTTGAATTATATGTTTTTTTATATTTGTTGTATTAATCTAATGTTCATGTTTACAAGTACCACTAAATTACCTGTTGCTATAGAAAAAATATTAGGAATAGTGAATTCATATAAACCTGTGGTTTGTCTGCCATCATACAAAAATATCATAATAAAAATAGTCACCATGTGCTGACCAATCAAATTAAAGAATTCAACAGCACTGTGGTCTAATGTAGATTTCTGTGTGAGCAATGCAGTTCTAGTAGAAATGCTATAATTCAAGCACTCAAAGCAAATCTACTGCAAGTGCATGAATTTAGTCTTCGAATCATTCTGGCATCAGTGTGTAAATATGTATGATTGTGTCTTGCCTCTCCTTCTGGTGATTCATCAGTTATTTACCGCTGTTTTTGCTGGCACTGGGGGTTAAACCAGACATTATGAGATATGCAGCAAATGGAGCGTTACTACACACACTTGCAGCATGCCAGGAACATAGAGAGAAGCAAAGAGAGCAAGGGAGAGAGTGTGTGAAAGAAAGAGCCCAAATGGATGGACACCCTTTAGTAGACAGTGTTCTGTGGATGTTGAAAACGAAATGTCAGGTGGATTCGCATTTGCATTTTAATTTTATCAGCCATTGTACATTAATTTGAATACCCTCTAGTGATGTCATAGTGCCAATCAGCTGCTTTAAACTCACACACATCGATTCACACACCCTTGTTTCCCTCACTCTTCCCTCTTTGCTTCCTTTATTCTTTTCTGTTTCCTTTCATTTCTATCTGCTTATCTTACACTTCCTATTTTTCTTTCATTCACTCTTTTTCTCAGTTCTTCTGAATTTCTCGTTTTCCTGATCATTCACTTTTCCCGTGTGCACTTCCTCTTTCCCTCGTTATTCTTTTCCTATTATCTGTCATTCTTTCTATTATCCTTCATTCTTCACACTTGTTAGACTGTCTTCGAAATAGTATCATATATATTTTTTTAATTTTATAAAAGATTATAAAGGTTCCAATATTTTTTGTCCATTAAGTTTTTTAAACTAGCAATCATATACTCGCTATGAAAATAAAGCTATTTGTGGCCAGGAGCCTCACCGATGATGCTCGTCAAGATCAGATCAAAGCTTTTTTTTCTTTAGAACTCTCTGAGAAGTCATCATATGAACACAAAACCATTGCCAGAAACTGCACAGGCTTGGCTTCCCAATGTGCCCAATGTTCCTAGTATGAGTGTGGCAGTTTGAGTGTCAGCCTTATCTCTCACTGAACAGTATGAGTGAAATTACACTGTACGCTGCCGGAAATTGGAATTTCACAAGTATTCGAATGAAAATAACCGTACATAGACTCAGGGTGACATTTACGACGGCTGCTTAGCTTTTGCTTGGCTGATTATGAGTCCTGCAAAAGACCTCTCTAAAATTTATTAAGGTTTCTGAAAGACTATTCTACAAATTTAGGTTAAACTGCATCAAATATTAGTAAAATCTTTTAGGGAAGGTTGCAACACCCTTCCATTCTTCCCCTGTGTCTGTTGGGAGACATTATTCACGTATCATTCCAGTTCTGGTGTGTTTCCTAAAAATAAATAATTGGCTGAGGTTTTACCCACAAGACTTTAAAAGAGCAACTCCAGTGAATTTATTGAAATCTATATAAAAAATATCTCTGTATCTCCAATTTTTATCTGCCAAAAAAATTCAGTTACAAAAATAAATAGGGGTCGGCTTTAGATAGGAAAAACTTTATTTAACTTTAAAAACCTTAAAACCATTGTTATGAATATTGGGCAGACGGACACAGGTGCAGGTGCAGGTTGTATTCAGAACAACTTAAGAAAACAAACAAAGAGGCTATGAAGATCTTAAAAAAAAATGAGCAAACGATCAGTAGAACAGCGAATAAGCAAAACAGAAACACAGTAAACAAATTGGAGATCAAATCAGACTAGACTAAACAAGCAATGTAAACAGGTCATAGAATCTGGGTCTAAAGGAGTAGGTGTTTGCAAACAGCCCTGGGAGACCTCTGTAGAAATAGACCTTGTGACAGAGTATCATGGTATATTGAACCATTTAACAGACTGAGGATCATGGGAATTAGACTTCACAGCCATGACATCAACTTGTATTGGAAGCAGAGATTATTTTATTTAATGCATCTTTATGTTCAAATTTCTGACACAAATACGCTCATCATTAATACTGGACAAAATGAAATCATAGACCCCGTTTAAGAGGGCAGATAATAAGGTTACTAAGGCAACTAGAACTGTTGTTATTAACCCTTTTTACCAATAAACTGGCATTTCATTCAGCTGGCAGACATTTTAATCAGGATAAACAAATTAATGTATCAGCAGTCACAAATCTGATATAAAATGAGTCAGGACTCATTGGCTTTCAGTGTGAGATGTGTGTTTTTCCCACTGTTGATAAGGTTACAAAGAATTTCAGTGGTTCATGATAACATCTTTAAATTTTAGAGGCCTATGAACAAGCACTTGAAGCATCTCAGAGAGCAGAAATGGTTTTAATATTATATTTTTTATATATTAATTTTAATATATGTTTTTATATATTAATTTTAATATATTTTATATATTAATTTCAATATATATATGTGTGTGTGTGTTATATTGGTGATATCAAAACTTTTTTTATATATATGTTATATTAAAAAAAAGTTTTGATATCACCAATTTCTTAAAAAATAGAAACATTTGTGTGAAAAAACAAAACGTTTTTGATTTTTTTTGTTTCTTTTTTTTTGGATCTTATGAAAAACTTCAAATTCTTAAAGGGTTGAGTGTCTACTTTCATATGAGTCATTAACCATCACCATGTGGAGACATTCAGTGCTGAACATGAACCCCAAAAACAGACACAAATTCTGGCCTCTGGTAAAAGATTTTTTATTTCACCATAATAGTGAAAAAAACTTTTTAATAAAAAGTGTATTCCTTTACAGTTTTTGTTTTTGCAGGCTTTTGTTGGAGGTTTGTCTTTTTAAAAAACATGTACAATTTGTTGTACAATTTGCACTGAGAACATCTGGTGTTGAACAACCGAGTACAACACCACATAACAAAAAATGCGTCATTCTACAAACTGATTCATTTATATTGCTCATGATTCATTCATTTATTTCACACTGCCCACGGCGCTCTGTCATTCGTTCATTTTCACATCCTCACTCTGAGGAAGACAATATATTGTGCGAATTGACTGTACTGGACCTGCAGATTCTTATAAGCACACTCTACAACCGTTCACGATAAAACAAAGGTCAAGATAAGCTTAATGTACGTGAAGCCGGTTTGTGTGAAGCGATGGCAGTTCTAACATTTCTATGAGATTTTAATTCAATGGGAAAAGTATACCATGGCTTCGCATTTAAACACACACAGTGAAAATAAATATGCAAGAGAGACAACACAGGCTGTGGTTCAGAGATAGCAGCCAAAGACTTTGCTGTCATTAACTTTTTTCAAGGGCATCAACCATAAGGATTATATAATCTTAAACTCCCAGGAATTAACGGGCTCCAATTCTGACTATAGTCTGAGTGTAGTCTGACTACTCTGACTCTGACTAGAGTGTTTCAGCTGAAGAAATGACCAAAATAGACAACTCTATATATCTTCCACAGACAAATAAATAACAGTACATATCTTTCAGTGGTTAACCCACTCTCTTCGGTGTCTCTCAATGTGTTTAGCAGCCGGTGACGCAGATGGTGTTTGGACAAGAGGACATTTGGACAAGAGGAACTTCTTTCTTAGCTCTTTTAGCCTTGTAGTTCCAGTATCCCAACAGGTCTCACTAGGAAAGTCATATGCCTACTGTATTATTTTGGCCACAATGTAACACAATTTTATAGTTGGAGTATGTTGAGGTCAGTGTGACACTTCTAAATTTGTAAACTCTATAACCTCTACAATAAAATTTTTAGGTGATGAAAAAAAGGGACTTAATCTACCAGCAACCCCTTTTTTTTTTAATCTATCCCACTCTCCATTCTTTTTTTCCCCTTTCATCCAAGTGTTTACAAAAACCAAAAGAAAAAAAATGTTTTCAGAGCTAGCCATTGATCAGTCTATTTCTCTCATCATGAGCTCTTGGTCAGCATGCTTTTCTTCAAAGGTCATCCTTATCCTCTTTCGTTTTAAACCACTGAGTAATCCATCAATCAAGGTGGAAGTGACTCATCAAGGTGGAAGAGACTCTTGTGCTGAAATTGGTTGAGGTGGATGTGATACATGTTAGGATTTACCAACTACAGAAATGACCTTTAACAGAAACTCCCTGTTGTTTAATATGGAGGAACGTGATGAGTGTATCCATATAAAATCAATAGTGGGATGTGTTTAAATAGTGTTTCACACTGAAGAAAATTACCAACAAGAAGATATACAAAACTTGATACAAGCAGGTATTTTACTATAAACTACACCTATTTATTCCAATATTTAGCATCTTGTTTTTAAGGTGTTCAACTACCAATCAGAAGTTTATGTGTTTGAATCCCACGTCTACTAGGCTGCCACTGCTGGGCCCCTGAGTAAGGCTCTTAACCCTCAATTGCTCAGGTGTATAAATGAGGTAAAAATGTAAGTCGCTTAGGATAAAGGTATCTGTCAAATGCTGTAAATGTAAATTACACCAGATTTGATTAGATTAGATTTTTCTAATACCGTCAATCTCATTAATGCTTAAATATTTTATACAGTATGCGTAACTGGATTTTAGGCAAAATGCCACCTACTGTATAGCCCCTGTGATTCCGGATCAGGAATCAGGATCTGCCCTCTTCCACATAGCCTATCTTGGATATATGCCCTCAATATGCCCTCAACACGGTATCTTAAGTATGTAACTTAGTGATCCAGCATTAATGTATTCAATGTTAGAGATTTAAGCACTTATGTACGTCGCTCTGGATAAGGGCGTCTGCCAAATGCTGTAAATGTAAATGTAAATGTAAATTGGCGTCTCTTTGCTTGAAAAAAGCCAATGACAGAAGTGTTCATGACCCAGTTCAAAGATCGACTTTTTTTGTTGGTGTTTGTTTTTGTACAACCAGACAGTGCATGCAAATGGAATGGTTTCTTCTTCTACCCATGCCATGCTATTACTACCGAGGGTCAACATTACTGCTCAAGGGCTCAACAAGATCACTCAACTATTTTCAGAACCTCAACCACTAAATCATCCTCGCCTTCATTATAACTATCATTATACATTACTACATTTTTCTATTACTTATAATTTTGTCCTCCAGATCCCTGTGTGCTTTCCCTCTGATCTGATAAAGCTTACTGATAAAGAGAAAGTTCAGTTATAAATCCACATCTTCAACATCTACACTCCTTCTATGAAACTTCTTCTCTTTAGAAAAAGAACACATATGTGAAATCTTTAATCTGATGAATTCAATAAGAAGACGACAGCGGTTTGATTTATAGATTAGAGGTCTGATTTGTACAGGCAGAGACTGGAACACCAGAGGAGCATGTTTTAAATCAGTTCTGAGAATCTGAGTTCTCGGGAAACGCAGATTAAACACTGAATAAATTGTAGTGGTAACGATGAAATAATAAAATGACTACCATGATCTTGTGAAATATCTGTGTCTTCCAGACGCTTTTTTGGGGCTGTTTAAATGTCATTTCATGTGTCATATTGTAGGCTGTGATGGAAAATGTAGGTAATTCACTCACAGGGACACATTCACAGCAATCGCCATGCCATCAGCTGCCAGTGTGTGCTGAGAAATTAATAAACATCAAACAACTACATATTTTTCCCCCATACACAATTATTTAACACCACTTATCTCCCTCATCTTTTTCATCACAACACCTCCTGCTCCATCTGTCTCCGTAGAGAATAGCATCTTTGTTAACCACAGCTGTGTGAGAAAAAATGTGGCAGGTGTTACTTTTTATTATTACATTGATTTCTTTAATTGTCTTTTAATTAAAATAAAAAAAAACCTTGACTGCTGAGGCTGTTTGTAATAGAAACATCAGGATTCCCCTGAGCTTTAACAAAAAATTTTTTTTAACTATTTCACCGTTTTCCGTGACTTGAATCCAAATCTGTTATTGTGTTAAAAGAAATTTTATACTTTAATCCGTAAGACATTAAATTAGAAAAGAGTCTAGGGTAGAAAGCTAAATTCTGCTCCTAATAATTGTAATATCTCACCTTAAATTCATGTGATAAATTCATCTCTGGCATGTTCCCTTGGTGTCTAGCAGTGTCATCACAGATATATTTACAGAAAGCAGCAGAGAAGAGAGGAAAATGTAGCTAATCAGATGCTATCGTGGTGTGATGTTGCCTATCAGAAGGGAAGTGTGTATGTGTGTGTGTGTGTGGTGTGTGTGTGTGTGTGTGTGCTTGCATGGATGCGGATGGAAAGTGTATATGTGTGCTTGTCTTAGCAGTCGTGTGTGTGTGGAAAGTGTTTATGTCTTCTAGGTGGGAACATGTGGTGTATGTGTGGAGAGAAAGAGCTTTAATTGGGTCTGGATGTTCTACCTCTATTCTCAGGTGCAGAATCTGCTGTGTTTGAGAAGTGTGTGTGTGTGTGTGTGTGTGTGTGTGTGTGTGTGTGTGTGTGTGTGTGTGTGTGTGTGTGTGTGTGTGTGTGTGTGTGTGTGTGTGTGTGTGTGATAGATGTTCTTTATTTAGCACCAGTCTAACACAGCCTTGGCCTTCACTAACACTAATTAGGAGCAGCTAAGGACCGAGAGAATTGTTTCACTCACCAAGGCAGACAGAAACACAAAAACACACACACACACACACACACACACACACACACACACACACACACAAACACAAACACACACATGCACGTCACTTTATTGCAGGAGATCTTGTTAATTACTGTTTTCAGCTCTCCAATGTCCTCCTGGCTATGAGGTAGCTGTTAGCATAAATTAAGCCGGTAGGTCCAGTGCAAAAGTTGAGCAGCAAAGTTCGGAGAATGACTGAAGGTTATGGTAAAGAAGACATGGTGTAATTATCAGTTTTGGCTTTTAAGGATATTACAGTTTCTCTCGTTCAGATGAGAGCTGATTTTGTCCAATTAAAAACTCCTAATAGCTGAATGCAATAATTATTTACCCATGAAACTACTACAAGTGCCTTTTGGGGATATATGTTAGCTTTATTTTTGCTCTAAGGCTAGCTCACATTTTGTCATGAGTTTGTGTCCATTGACTACATGAGTCTCAGTGGCTTATTCAGAAGTAGCAAAAAATTTACCAAAACCAAAAGAAAAATAGAAATGTTCACTAACTTTAGCTTATCTTGCTAGGCAACCGACTCACCGCCTGTAAACTATCTGAGCCTCGGTATGCATTACCACACACTCTGTAGCAAAACCTACCAAAGTGTACAATTATTAAAGGGATTTGTTAACTAACATCAGCCAAGACAACTAGCTAACATGACAGATGATCTGTCACTGAAAGTCAAACATAAATATCCCAAAACCGTGAAGCTCTGAGAAAAACATGTGTGCTAACCTGTGAAATTCAAACACTCAGTAACAACTTTGGAAGATAGGTGTTGATCTAACCCTTTAACACAGACACTCACACAAGCACACACGTCAGTGCTTTGCTTTCTGCATGAGGTTTGACGCATAATGATTAATGCATATATATAAAAATATATATAAATATATATCAAGGTTACTTCATGTTTATATTGACTAAATGTTCATCTTGGTGTAAGTAATTAGCATGAACAGTGCAAGCAGTCTTTACAAAGGCATTGACAGACATCCTTTGAATTTGGTATTACAGTCAATATTTAGGTAAACAGATTTAATTAAACTCATTTGAATTATCCATGTTTCCTTTAATCAAATTTGCATATTTGTACACCGTGTGCATGGAGTAATACGGCCAATTGAAGGCTCTAAAACACCAGTCAGTATTTATATTCGTTGGGTGTACGAAGTGTCTCTGATAGGCATCAGTTCATCTTGGTACTCCAAAAGCCCTCGGCTCATTTTTTCCTCCTCATTTTAGACATGCATCTTATTTATGCAGAAGAGAAAATTAGTTTGGAAGGTTAGCACAGAGAACGGGAGGAGAAATAAAAATACTGTGATCCCCGTATCAATTCCGGATTCCCTTTAAAGTCAGCCATATTACAACTCATGAAATCATTGCCTACCTTTTGGGTCTGCCAAACAATTCTCCATTTACAAAACATCATTTCTGTCTGTTCCCTCCAGTTCCTGTTTTCTTTCTGGCACTACTGTGATAATTAGCAGAGAAAACACAGGAGTGGCAGCAAAGCAAGTTGGAAAACAATTTAGACCCAAGAGAAAAACAGACAAGTGAAGACAGGCTGCATGAGATAGATGAATAAAAGCAGAGTCTTGATGCTAAGTCATTATGAAATTGTTCATTAGCATGTGAACCATGAGAGGCTTTTTGTGACAGTGTGATCAACCGAGTGTAGCTGAAATAATTTCTGAAAGCTGGATGAACAATAGCTTTAAAAACCAATAGCTTTATCATATTGTTTAAATTGCTTCCCAAAAACAGGCTATAACTTGACTGAAATGACATGACATGAGTATGTGAAGAGTATGTGCTTCCTGTCTAAGGTGTATTCCTGTCTTAAAATAAAATTAACATAACATTTTCTCTGCAACATCTGCTTTAGACAATATAACTAGACTAACAAAAACTTTTTTTTTGCTGATAACCTGTATGACTATTTAATTTATGTAAGTCTCAAGTCTCAGCTATTTGTTTTTATCATGATTAAGACGAAGTGTCATCAGAACAACCAGCTCCTTGTTTTTCAATTTACAATTACGACTTATAATAAGATTACTTTCCAGATTGGAGAAAAAAGTTTAGAACCAGGTTAGGAAGTGACTGATGCTCTAATGTAAGTAATAACATGAGCTAACTTTCCTGTAACTGGCAAATATCTGTGGAATAAGTTGAGTAAATTGCTTTAATTGTTATTGAAAAATAATAAGATCAGCCTCCAACTACACCACAACATAGATTTTCCTATACACTCTAGTATAGCAAATAGTAAGAAAGTGTGTAGCGTTCTATCAAGCACAGAAAAGTGGTACAGGCTCTTGTTTTGCCCCAACTTCTTGCCGAAAGCAGTCAGCAGTAGAGCTTGTTAGTCACATACTGCGACAGTATTGTGTCCAGATGGTGAAATCAGTGCTATACTTAGTCAGCGTCCCGTATTAACATCTGTGTCAATGCACTTTGCCTTCGAGTACTCAAAAAGAGCAGATACAAGCAGACTCTGTTACACATACTGTGCCCAGCTATTCATATCTAGCATGCCAGCCAATCTGAACACATTACAATTAGACACACATTTGAGTCCAAATCAGTCCCTAAGTTTACAGAAAGTCTAAAGAAAAGAGATGATTGAAGCAAGCCCTGTGGCTTATGTAATTTCCTTTGCTATCATGATTCAGAATTAATCGAAGAGTAGCTTGGCTATGGATATATTTTTTCTTTCACTCTGTACTCACCTCCATACCTCTCTTTTTCTGTCCGCAGCTGGGACTACCTACATCTTTGGCCGTGGAGGAGCCCTCATCACCTACACATGGCCTCCCAATGATAGACCTAGCACAAGGGCAGACCGACTGGCTGTAGGCTTTAGCACACAACTTAAAGAGGCTGTGCTGCTACGGGTGGAAAGCGCCAAAGGACTAGGAGACTACTTAGAACTTCACATAGTAAGTCTTTAAAGAGTTATCAGGATGGGTTGAGCTCTATTGGTGCTTGGAGGTATGATAAGTTGATAGGGTATAACCTGTTCAAGTTAAATTCTATTGAGACAAACCTGGTTTTGGGGCACAAAACAGTGATCTTTGGGTTTTGATCAATTCCAGGCCCCACTAGGTTTTCTTGGCCATCTGCTGACTACTAGACAACTGCCACTTTGCCTTTACCACAGCTTTCAGCACGTCAGCATGCCTTTAGTCTGTGTCTCCAAGATATTGCCAAATCCTGTACTTGAGGGACTGCTGTTCAGCTGAGCAATTTTCTTCTTATCTTTAGCCAAATTTGCCACATGTACAAAAATACTCCAAAATGACAGACTTATTAACCCAAAAGTAGACAGTTACAAGTATTTATGTTTGTTTTTTCCAGCTTGCTGTCTTGTTTGTCCTTATACCCTCCAAACCTGGGTTCATGAAAGACAGAGTGTAAAACCAGTGTGCATGGTTCAAGCCCAGCCTCTACCACTGTTTTTATACTAGCAACAACTTTACACAAAATAACTTTATTCGACAAAGACCGTTGTTTTGCTGTGTCAAGTGTCAAGACATATAGTATAAACATATCATACCCCTTTAAAAAGCACTGAAAGGTTTGGCCTCTAGTTGAAATCATATCATCTTGTGGGTAGCGGTAGCCACCTCGCCCTGCATTTTTCAAAAGTCTGAACTTCAAAAATAGCCTTAGAATGCAGATAGCTTGGGATAAGCCAAATGGTAGGGTTACTACTTATGGTTGATGACTTTTAGAGTGATTTAGGTATAAGTGATCAAGGCCAATCTAGATTTTGCCTGGTTTTCACAGTTTTCACTGCTCCTGTGAGGAACCCTCAGTTGTTTCTTGGTGTCAAAATAAATGTCAAAAGTAGAGATGTCTTTCTGGAGCTCCATAAATAATCAAATGCAAATGAATTAATGGTTAGAAAGAGAATAATTATCAGAGGCTGGTGGTGGGAAGATCTCCTGCCATACACCTGGGTTATGTTTAGAAGTGTAAGTGTGTCAGAAAGAATAGGGAATAGAGAAAAGGAGGAGTGACTGCTCACAGTATTTTAAATGCTAAAGCGGTTCTATGGTTCTAGGGTCAGAATCCATGTGAGAATGGAAAAAGAGTCATGAAAGGAAATAATGAGTTAGCGTTCATGACCTTCCTCATTATGATTTGAATATGCTATTGAGCAATTTGGAATATTCCATTGAGACTGAAGAGAAGACAGAGCCATAGGTCCAAATATGAAGAGAGCAATGGTGAAAAGTAACAGAATATTGATTTTTCTGCTGGCTGTAGTGGAAGCCTCCTACACTCAGTCAAACACCATCTGCTTTCGCATGCTATGAGTCTACTTTTATCTGGCAATGATTGAAATAGGTCATTAAAACATTTGTGGGTCTTTAAATATATATTGATGGCACCTGCATTTGCCAGTTGACCTTCTGTCTTTCTCGCAGAGAGAAATTATTTCAGGCGAAGACCTTTTTTCAATGATTAACTCTGATTTAAACATAGAATGTGCAGAATTATTGTAAATGTACAAAGCTGTCAGTGTTAACATGCACTTTACACCCTTCAATAAAAGCATCTGTTTCTGTCCAAGTGCTCCGAGGCATCTGGGAGGATATTAGGAAAGCTGTATCTCTGTGTCAGTGTCAGGGTCAAACATGTTACTGTTGCTCACAGCAACTTACAGTCTAAACAGACTGATGTCTGGCTAAGAGTACAAACATTGTGGAAAGAAAAGGAGAAAAGTTATGATATAATGAGAGAAGACCAGGATAAATCAGAATATAGATAAAGGTATATACTGTAACTGTTAGATAAAGGTATGCCATGTGTTTAGTGCCATTTTCTATGTCTACCAAAAATCGAGGGTTGATAAAGTGCTTTGGAAGCCATAACAACTAATATATTGCACATATAGCACCCAAAATGAGTTCATCAGTTTTCTGAATACTTCAGATTTTATAGGTTCCTAAAGGAGATTTCAAGTAGAACCGCTACTCTGTTCTGTACACATGTAACATTCCAGGTAGCAGAGTGTTGCAGGTAATAATGTTGCCTTCCCAAAGTTCCAAGATCACTGATTAAATACTGATCTTGGGTTATTATCTATAGGGAGATTGACATGTTTTTTTGTTTGTTTGTTTGTTTTTTGTGGCTTTCATCCAGGTTCTCAATTTTCCTCACATCTCCCAAAAACACTGTTAGGTATATTGTGTCTAGCTGTAAAAAGCATACAATCCAGGGCATATTTCCACCTCATACAGGTTTCCCAGGATTGAATCCAGATCCACATTTTTTGGTTTATTGTATATCACCTGTGGGAGAAAATAGAAGCTGCTTACCATCTATGCCCCCAAAAAATCAATATCTGCTTCATTGTACTGCTACAGAACTTGAAATCTTGGTGGAAAGTTCCACTGGGTATTGTGCTATGCTGTGTTGACTTTTTTCATCACTGCTAAGTCACTAAACTTCCAACATAATATTAACACAGCATAAGACAGATGATGATAATGGTGTGTCATGGAACGCACACAGCAGCCATCCTCTTCACCACCAGCCCCAGCATAATATACCGTTTTATTAAGAACACATCCCACCTCTGTCAATCCTCTCTCCTCGCTGAAAGCTGTCTGTATCATACAGCTTTTCTCACCCCATTTATCTTTCTCTTTTTCCATTTCTATCCCTTCTTCATTTGCACTTTGCAATGCTCTCTGCCATAAATGGCTGAACAGTACAGAGCATTAAGATTATCTAAGCTGCTTTAATTACAGACCCTTCGGATTTGCTGGAAGCCGAGGATTTAAGATTATCAGATGATACAGTACACATACAGTTATAAGTTACAGTCTAAGAAGTACCAAAGCACCACTGGTGGGCTCTTGGGCATGGCTGCTTCTTTCAAATGGTACCATCTTAACCAGCACTGGTTCACTTTAAAAGGGTTCCATCTTTCTGTTTTCCACGCTTTTCTTAGGCATATCACTTCAGTTTTATTCATCTTGATGCAGGCTTGGAGCTGTATTTCCGACTCGCATTTGTAGGCTGCCAGATTAATTATGCATATAGAAATGTGATTAGACATGCAGAAGAAGGGAGGGTGAGATGAGGCCTTCGGATCAACAACTCACTGAGATAAGGTGCTTAGATAAAGCCTGATAGCACCACAGATAAAGCTGCCATGAGGAAACTGATTTATCCTCTGTAGTAGTTGTGTGTGTGTGCTTCAGGATATAAATGAATAAGTAAGCCATATGTGGGGATTTTGTGTGTGTGTGTGTGTGCGTGAGAGAGAGAGATGTAATGTGTATTTTCGTGCTCTGATAAATACCCTTTGATCACAGGCACTGGTGTGTATGGGCCAGCAGGTGCCACAACAGGCTTATTGATTAATGTTTTCTCTATCTGGAATAGAGGGCCAAAGTAATTAATTTCTCTCTTCTGCATCAACGGAGGCCCTGTCTTGCCTCTGGACTCTTCTTTCCTCACACACACACACACACACACATACACACACAAACACACACACACACACACATGCATAGATGTAGCTAAATGCAGTAAAGGCTGAACATTAGCTTAAACATCTTAACTCTGAACTCTTTGTTTAACCTGTTAAATGCTCCAGGATCTTAAAGGCCATCACTCATTGGCTATTCACATTACTCAGTACAGTATAGTGACATGCTTATCTTTTTCAGATCTAGCACTGATTTGGGCGTTGTCTAAAAAAAGTTAGTGGCAAATGTTAAATATCCATTAATTTACAGATGAAAGGTTGTGGTTCATAGCCATATTTTATTAACCTTAAACTTAACCTCTGTAACACTGACTTACCTTAACCTTATTACCCCAAAACTTAACCTCAACCCTATGCACTTTTTATGCTTCTACAATCTTCTGTTAAGTGTCCTTTATGTTCTGTATTTTTTTATGTAGCGCTGCATTTTATGTACCACCATGATCCTGGAGAAACCTTATTTCACTTCACTGTGTACTGACATGACAATAAAGGAGTCTTGACTTGACTTGAGTAATAACCCTAACTTTTCACTCTTATTCAATGGTTCTTTGGATAGTTAATGGCTGTTGGCTTGCTTGAACAGCTAAGGGTTCTGCTTGGAGCTCTTTCTGAAGCGTTATGCCATTTTAATGTTATATGACTACAGCGGTTTTTGGAAAAATCCTTGGCATAGAACTTCTAAATATAACTATATGGCTTTTTGATAATAGATTATTCCTGTATCTTGGGAAAAGTGAAACTATGCTTGTTGGCTTTTGGGGAAAATTTGTATAATTAAAATGTTATTATTAAAAAAAATTGACAAACCAGAACTCTAGAACCTTAATTCTAATACGATTGAAAAAAGGAGCTTAATTCTACTATAATAATGTCCAAAATGTGGCTATAGTTTATGGTTGAGGTAATGTCAGAGTCCCCAAAATACATGCCAGCATCTTCTGCTACTACTCAAACCTTGCATAACATGATTTGGTATCTCTCCATGACTACTTAATCTGCTAATACCAGCATGCTCAAATCCATTACAAAGCTATTTCATTGAGCGTACTTAAAAGCTGCCCTCAGCCTTCAATGTCCTGCTGTTGAAGTCAGACCAAACCAGCTGGATTCTGTTCATGTTTATCCACTCTCAGGGTGTTTTGATACACAAAACATCAAGAATGTGGGTACAGTTTCCAGAAATAGAGACACAGAAATCATTTCAATCAACATTTTTGGTTGATTGAGTACAAGAACTTAAGTACAAGAACTTTGAATTTATGTCAGTCATAGCCATTCAAGGAAGACCAAATGGCTGAGATGACATCAAAGTTTATGGCTAGGAATTATTGTTTGGTCATTTAACAGCAGTTTTGGTAGAGCCTTGGTAAAACTCCACTTGTCTGAGTGGTAATAAAATGTCTTCATTGGGCTTGAAGGCCCAGTTGGCTGAGCTAAGCGGCAATCTGCCAGGCCTGTCAGAGCTACAATGAGTGTCTACAAAGCACAGTTTCTCACTGAGTCTTATAGTGCTCCAGATAGACATAAATATCACTGTTATAAAGGAAAAAGTTTTATAAAAATTTCTAACACTGCTGAAAAGGTGAATGAACCATTTGTCTTTTTCCACTTCTTTCTGTGTAGGGCAGTTTGTGGTGTGACTTGGTGTTCGTGGATCATCTCTCCTCCTCTGTAATTTAGTGGCACCGTTCTGCATAAATAGCCTTGCTTCATTGAAGCAGAACACTGTCATTGAGAGATAGATGGTTTCAGCCCCCAGTTCCTGGCCCAGCCTGGCCGCTTGCTCCTGGACACGTGGTTATTTATTACAACAACGTGTGTGTTTACACACATTTGTCTAGATATGCTCTAAAAACATCCTCAGTCTTGTGCACACACCATCATGCTTTTAGCATCATTATTCATCCTGTTCCATTTATATTCTTTTAGAGTTAAACACATTAAGAATATTTACAGCTAAAGAGAAACGCTTATTTCTTTTAATCACGCAGTTGTTTATTTCTCTGCTGTTCCGTGAAGGCGCTGTTGCATCGTCTAACATCACTTTTCAGTTTCATTGAATAAATGGCTGAACTTTGTATTTGAAAAGCTCCCATTGGGTCGTTGATCACATGTTCATGTTCTGCTGTGAGACTGCACCCTCAGGAGCAGCAGTTTAGTGGGGTTGCTCTGGCATTAAATTGATTGACAGCACATAACTGTTTGATTGGCAGACATGCTCCACTCTTTGGCACACAATGCTTAAAAGCAGTATTTCTCAACCCAGTGCTTACCCACTAGGCTGTCTTTTTATAGTCCTTTTATTACATTACGTTGATAACAAAACATAAAATCACTCATGGCTTATCCAAAGCATATTCAGCTGCTGGTTTGTGCAACGAAAAAATATACTTTTGAACAAAGTCAAACAATAAAGTTTAAGATATAAGCTACAGTGTAGTGACTGAACCAGAAAAGCTCCATGGCAGCAGTACTAACAACAACTAAGCTGATTGTTGGTCTTGGAACATTATGACTGTTTCATTTATCACATGAATATGCCCTTTACTATTGCCCCCCACAGGAGTGCCAGTTAAGCAGGGTTGCTACGTTGTCAAATTGATTGACAGCACATAACACTCCCATTGGCAGACATTAAAAAAGTAAGTAAATAAAGTGAGTAAGCAGAATTTACAGATGGCCTACAGGAAGTCTATGTCTGTCCAATCGCCACTTTATGGGAATGTCTGAGTTGTGAGGTTGTCCTCATTTTGGAAGAAATGTGCTGTGGTCTGGTGAACAGATAATTTTTGATTGCTGGCTTCTTTAGAAAATTGCAAGGCAATTTACAACTGGGGTTTCCATCTTTAACCCAATTGTCCAGGGATAGGGTCTGGATACACCAAGGCACATTATATATCCTAGTAATCGGTAGAAATGATGAGAGCTCACTCTTGATTTCAAAGCCAACAAGATATAATCCTGTTTAAAAGTTAGCAATAGGAAGGTGGCATAATACCAAAGGTGTACACTAACCGGAAACGGACATCCTTATTACCACAAAAAAATGTTTATGAAACATAAACATAGTCGTTTTTTTTAGTAGTTTATTTACCGATCCATCTTTAGAACATATCCATTGTATATTATGTATAAGAAATGTTATCAAACACGGGCAGGATCTTTTTTCAGAATCGTCTCATACGTCGTGTGACAAGTAATAATCTTAAAAAGATAGCTTAAATCACATAGTGTAAATTCTTATTTATTCCTCTTTTCAACTTCCCTTTTCATAAATTGCATCTTTCTTCTGTATGTCTAATCCATTTCTTTCCCTTCCTCTCTACTTGGGCAAATCTCTCAGTCTTTATCTGTCAGTGTCTCTTTCTGTATTCTTCCACCGATATGAACGATTGAGGTTATATATCAGTGAAGAGCAGTGTGGTTCCCTGCACTCTACTCTGATTGGCTTTCATTGTGAGACATATAACATGAAAAGCTTCAGCAGCCCAGAGAGAGCGAGTCTCTGCAAAGCCACTGTACGCTTCGAATCTTTCACAGGTTATCAGGTCACTCAATAAGACAAACATCCTTCAAACTGTGCAGGTCTGTCATGCCAAATCCAGAGTACGTGCACTTGTAGATTAGATGCCGCCTGGCAGCGTTCATGTACGAAGGCACAAATAAGATATGGAAGCGTGAGACATGACAGATGCTACTGATTGTTGTAACACAAATACCTCAATTTGCAGTCATACACATATAGAGAGATGTCCAAACATGGAAACAGTGTAAGAAGAGTCTACTCAGACATTCTCAAATTAATAATGACAAAAAAAATCTGCTGGGTACTATTATCAAAATCATGGGCTACATATTATTTTATTTATTTTCTTTTTATTTATTTTATTATTTTTTTCTTTCTTTGAAGCCTTTAGAATCATGGTGTCCAAAGATCGTCTCAATTATGAATGTAATCTGAATCAAATGAATATGAATGAAATCATCTGATCCTTTAACAATCCTGAGCAGAAACAAGAGCAGAAATTCTAATCTTTTGTCTCATTCATCTTTTGACTCAAAATGTCTTTTAGTATAAAACCCAAAAGAACTGGTTGTTCCAATACTTATGGAGGGGTGTACGGAAAAGATGGTTGATCTTTTCAAGTGCCTTCGTTCAAGTGTTTTCAGCTTTCCTATGATGTACTGTAGCATGCACAAGCAGTTTGGGAAAATAAGACACAGTCACTGCTTAGAGGAAGTGTATGCTAGCCTTCACATTCCCTGGTTGGTGGCTGTCATGTGACAGGGGAAATCACAGGACCTTTCTGCTGTCTGTCATCACTTTTGTAACTGCATAAGACGAATCTGTTATGTAGACTCGGCTATATTGGTTAGTAAACACGACTCGTATGAAATGTCGAAACTGCATCGTTTGAGACGATGACAAAAGGCACTTTTGCTGGAGGAATATAGATAATAAAAACAGAAATAAAGAAACAAATATAGAAAAGCAGAGGCATACTTCGAAAGAGAAAAGAAGCACTGCAGTGAAGAGGTCAAAATGTTAAACTTTGCTCTGGTTGTCCAGAGAGAAGCCCTCTGTACACAAACAATCTATTTATGCAGTACAGGAGCCTCAGGGATGCATCCTCCCAATCAATCCCTGCCCCAACACTCTCTCTCTCTCTCTCTCTCTCTCTCTCTCTCTCTTTTTCTCTCTTTCTCACTAACTGTCACAATACTTTTCTTTAGTAAAACTACATAAAGCTCTAAACCCCTTCCTACACACAACCCCATCTGCATAATCTCCCTCCCTTATTTTCTAAAATCCTGTTCACATACACTGACTCTGATCTGTAATTTTAAATCGTTTTTTTCCAGTCTGTCATTGTTGTTGGTCAGAAGCTGTGAGCTCAAATTCATCCTTTTGCTGTTAGACAAAAAAAAAAAACTTTCTTATTCAGGACTGAGTCACTTAAGTTCAATGAGGGGGGTAGGAAGAAAATTATATCCTTTTTTCCACTGGTCTGGTTACCACTGAGATCTTCCTCAAATTGATATATTGATGTTTCATCTGAAGGCATTTAGGTGCAATAGAGAAAAATGGTGACACTTTGGGCACAGTTTATATCTATAGTAAAGCAAAAGATGTTGAAAATTCTGTAAAGTAAATGGAGTAGAAAGGGCAGTTTAAGACACTTTTGTTTCTTTAGCAACATACATTTTGTATTAACCTGATTGAAGTATTTCCATCTCTTATTGCTTTTTTTATTATAGGCATGCTTTTCTGGTAATTAAGCTACACTACAGCAAGATTTGAACATGACATAAACAATCCCATAACAGTGCTAGCAGAAAAGCAGTGAAGGGACAAAGAAAAGTTGTTTCCAGGGTTTTTGAATTAGATATCTATGACACACACAGGGCACACCTGATATAAAGGGGATGGCAAAAAGTTAGAAACCTCAAAATCAATCTTTTCTAAAAAGAATCAATATACACCAATCAGGCATAACATTATAACCATCTTCCTAATATTGTGTTGGTTCCCCTTTTGCTGCCAAAACAGCCCTAACACGTCAAATCATGGACTACATTAGACTTCGGAAGGTGTGCTGTGGTATCTGGCACCAAGATGTTAGCAGCAGATAATTTAAGTTGTGTAAGTTGCAAGGTGAGGCCTCCATGAATCGGGATTTGTTTGTTTAGAAAATCTCACAGATGCTTGATTGGAGATGCACACCCAGCCATCCACGTTCATAAGACCAGGCCACTTTCTTCCATTGCTCCGTAGTGCAGTTCTGATGCTCATGTGCCGATTGTTTGGACTTTTAGCGGTGGACAGGAGTCAGCATGGGCACCCTGACTGGTCTGCAGCTATGGCGCCCCATACACAACAAACTGTGATGCACTGTGTATTCTGACAACTTACCATCATAACCAGCATTTTTAAAATTTCTAAAATAGCTCATCTGTGTGATCGGACCATACTGGCCAGCCATCGTCCTCACGTGCACCAGTGAGTCTTGGCTACTCATGACTTTGTTGACGGTGCACCGTTGTTCCTTCCTTGGACCACTTTTGAAAGTCACTGACAACTGCAGACAGGTAACACCCTAGAAGAGCTGCATTTTTGGAGCTGCTCTGGTCCAGATGTCTAGCCAGCACAATTTGGCCCTTGTCAAACTCGCTCAAATCCTTACACTTGCCCATTTTTCCTGCTTTTAATACATCAACATTGAGGTAATTTTCACTTGCTGCCTAATATATCCCACCCACTAACAGGTGCCATGATAAAGAGAGTGGTCATAATGTCAGTGGTCATAATGTCATGCCTGATTGGTTTAAGGTTTCATGTTAGGCCTTCACACAAATCAACTCAAATTCTTTTGGATTTTGGTGGACCCAAGTGAAACAGCACCACCAACATTCATCACATGATACAGTATGAAGATGTGAGACTGTTTTCATTTGAGCCCAGACTGTACATACATGCAGTATATCAGTGAAAGCTATGACAGGTGATTAAACAGAGTAAAATAGAGTAAATCCTCTAGATTTGAGCTTTGTTTGGACAGAAATTGAGAAGGGCCACTGCTCCTAATTCTACATCAGAGTTTCTGAACACATTTAGAGGAAGAGGCCTTAACTGAGTTCTTCACTATATGTGATTCCCAGGCACCCAAAGTTGCCAATTGTTTTTGTGATTGTCAAATTATAGAGGAAAGCTATATCAACCATACAGTGAGCATTTTGGACGCATGGTCAATGTGGCATGATCAGGATCGAACCTGCAATCTCCTGACAATAGTACCAATTGTTGCATCACTGGGGACCATGTTAGTCCTGATTTTTATTTGAATTTGAGACAGAAAACCAAACAGAGCACAGTTAAGGTCTGAATTATGTGAAAAGAAAACTAGTCCAAGTAAATGGAAGGTAATTCTGAGGATGTACATCATCAGTACCTTCAGACAGCTTGAAACTTTGCTCATTAAATCTAAATCCATCTTCTTTTAAAAGTCTAAACTTTGCAAATAGCTAGGGAATAACAACTTGCCCCTTACCCTCCGTCTATCTCGAGGGCTGAAGCTGAGTCAGAATTTATACACACACACGCATTTTGAGTCTGCGCCTATGCTGTAACATCTAACAAAGCCAGAGAGAACAGGATAGATTATGCCTGCAGAAAAAGTGACTTTAAAGGATCTTTTAGGCAGAGGCAGATGGATGAATGACTCAGACAAGGGAGTTGAGAATGTCATCCTGCGCAAGCTTCCGCTACAAACTTCAGCTCAGTATATACTACCTGAAACTCAGAGTCAGCTAACGAGCAGTTCACATCTTCATACAGCTCAGAGAGCTGGATCTAAGCAGAAGGAAAGAGTGTTTGCTGGAAACCTTCCCAGAGCTATTGGCAAAGGCTTTACTTCTATTTGATTAAAACAAATGGAATTAGCTTTCCCCTGGTCCTGTTTTCAGCACTAAGCCAGACCGAGGGGATCAGGCTATGTTGCTTTGTTTGAATTTAAAATGCAGAAACCAGAATAAATAGGAATAGAAGGTCAAGAAATACAAACTGCTCAGAATTACAACAAAGGCTATCCTTCTGAAAGTTTATTCTTATCAGGCAAATTTGTTTGCGTTATGCGTTTTCATGGTGTGGCCTTGTGCCATTGCTTGTCAATGGAATCAAACAATCTAGGTTGTAAACTAATTAATTCCTCTTCAAGAATCAGTTTATCGTGGTCAGGGTCACAGTGTGCCAGCAGCTTATCCTGGAAACAGCGGATATAAGAAATATTCTATTACATACATTTCACCTCCTGGAATTTTCTTTTATAAAAAATGCATCAATAGAGCCCAATAATGGAGCCATTACAAATTAGATAAAAATTAAAATATGGTGCCAGATACAAATTAAAATATAGTGCATTTAATACACTCACATGAGCTACCAAGGGGCTAGTGAGACACAACTTGATACACGAAGCCTGTTCATTTTTTCAGTCATTTATACTCTTTCACTGCTGCCAATAATTCTGATTAAACAGGTCAATTAAGATTTGGATTTTTACAAAACTTTTGGTAGAATTAAAGTTTATCCTCAAAATATTCAACCTAGCCAGTCTAATGAGCTAAATGTCTGTGTCAGCCTTTAAGGACTGATTCAGCTTGAAGAATGTTGTAAGTGAATATGTGAGTGTTAAAATCAGCCTTCTTCAGGCTTAAAAGGAAGTGAAAGAAAGACAGAAAAAAGGGTTTTATATGAGCAATTTATAAACCCTTATTCAGATCAGGTAGTAGAAGGTCAAAAGCAATCTGCCCATTTATACCTAGCTCTGCCATTAAATTTGGCAATTATGCTTCTCTGAACATCAGGAATGAGAAATAAGCTGGGTCAAAGCCCGGTTAAAAAGAAGTTTGTGCCACTCGGATTTCCGACGTGTGTCCGCTGAGATAAGTGGCCAAGAGAGGGCTTAATCTCAGTTTCTGTAAAATGCTAACGTGGGTGTAACGGTCTACAGAGTCAGTACCAAGTGCTCTAAATAGGGTCCCAAATAGGCGGGGGAAATTAAATATTTAACACTCACTGCCAGAGCTTAGCTCAAGCTCTTTCAGAACAAATACACAAACTGTCCCTGATTGATTAGTGACCCTTTTCAAACAAATGACAAATTTTCCTTTCATTCATCTAGCCCGCCTGTTTCGTTAATGATAGCTTCTCTTAATCTGCAGAGTGTAATACTGCAATTACATTTATTGCGGAGGTGTGGCGTAGGAGATTTCTGCCACTGATTTTATTAATCCCTGAAAAGCCGTTGAATATGCATGCCGGAATGCACAGAAGGAGCTCTCCTCCTTCTTCTAAATTGCTGAGTGCATGATTTCAGGAAATGATCGTCGGAATACAAATGACGTTTAAAAAGAAAGAAAAAGAAAAACCAGGGGTGAACTTTTGAACTTTTGAAGTTTTCTTTGTCAGACGAGGTCTCTGAAAAAATCCAAAAAACAAACTCGAAAACCTTGGCTGTCTAAACACAATTTCCAGCAGTGTAGTGAACCGTGCACAAGTATACATACCTACAGGAATTTAGAGAAGCCAGTCCACCTACTGGCTTAGTTTTATGAGATGAGGCAAAACCAGAAAACTTGAGACACACAGACAGATGCTAGACCTGGGAAACTGGGGACCACGAAAGCTCTGAGGCGGTTTACCCAATTCGACACCATGCTGCCTTGGAACCATATAGCAAACAGTTTTAAAATTGGTTAAGCATCCCAAGAAACCCTCAGTAACCCTTTTTGGAATAAGTGTAGTTATAAGTATGGATCTCACAATTTGGGCACTAAAAGTTAGAAAGTTAAAGGATTTAAAGGCACATCTAGCTTCATATGTTTTTATCACTGGGTTAATTTTCTCCCCTCTGTCTACCCAGACATTACAAAGAAACAATTCTCAAACATTTACCTCTTTTCAGTTTGCGTTAACATGCCAAAACAAATCAAGTTTCTTACTACAGTATCTACACCAGGTTACGTATGTAACGAGACGCTGCGTCAGTGCTGACGCTATGGGAATGCTTCTTTGAGGAAGTTGTGTCTGAAGCTCTGTGTGCACACACGCCATTTTAATGGCTCGGATTACTCGCCAGTAAGTCCATATAAGGGCATCTACGTCACACTGCTCCAGCTTCTATTTGTCGGAAGGAATACGTAACCCGGTGTAGTTCCCTTTCGAGGGAACTCGACGCTGCGTCAGTGCTGACGCTATGGGAACGCCAATACCCACGCCGCCACGCACCAGTCGATGACTGTGCCAGAGGCCGTGAAAGAGCACGAGCAAACTGAGAACAGCACATCACAGGCCCCGCAGTACCTGGGACCCTGGAGTTGGGTCCAAGTCCAGGTCATAGAATCAAGGTGTGCGGAGAGGACCATCCTGCCACAGCACAAATATCTTCAATGGGGACACCCCTGGCCAAGGCACTGGATGAGGCGATACCCCTAGTGGAGTGGGCCCTGATGCCGAGAGGTGAGGCATGACCACGCACCTCATAGGCCTGAGTAATGGCCTCCACCACCCAGTGCGCCAGGCGCTGTTTGGAAACCGGATTACCCCTATTCCGGCCCCCAAAACAGACAAAAAGGGCGGAGGAGTTACGCCACGAGCTAGAGCGGTGGACGTAAGTCCTCAGGGCCCTTACCGGGCAAAACAAATGCAGCCTCCCCTGTTCCGCCGACTCATGGGGCGGGGGACAGTAGGCCTGCAGGATGATTGGACAACCCACCATCCTGGGCACCTTAGGGACATATCCCGGCCTGGGGTGCAGGATAGCCTTGGACATGCCGGGGGAAATTTCTAGGCAGGTGGGGGCGATCAACAAAGCCTGCAAATCACCGACTCTCCTGAGAGAGTCCAAGGCTAGAAGCAGAGCCGACTTCAGGGTCAGAAACCTCTCGGAGGCTGACTCCATGGGCTCAAAGGGGGCTTCCAGCAGCCCCTCCAGGACTACAGAGAGGTCCCAGGAAGGAAGGCATGGTCTAGAGGAAGGCCTCAGCCGCCTGACACCACGCAAAAAGCGAGAGACCAAAGGGTGCTACCCAAGGAGGCCCCAAGGACAGGTTTGTGGTTCGCAGCAACCGCAGCCACGTACACCTTTAGAGTAGATGGGGACAGGCCCCAAGAAAAGCAAGACTGCAGGAACTCCAGCACTGCGTCGCTGAATAAACCCAGGGGCAACACCGGGGCGTCCAGGAGAAAGGACTTATCCTTTTCCTTTATGCCGGTTAAATTGAGTCACAGGTGCCTCTCCATGGCAACTAGCGCAGCCATTGAAGCCATTGGCCTATGGAGCGGGCTGTCTGCTTCGTGGCATGGAGTGCAAGGTCAGTGGCCCGGCGGAGCTCAGAAATCGCCTGAGGTCCCAATTCCTCCCCCCATCAAGCTCTGCCAGCAGGTCAGCCTGGTAGGCCTGCAAAACGGCCATGGTGTGCAGAGCCGCACCTGCCTGGCCTGCCGCCGTATAAGCCTTACCTACAAGGGCAGAGGTGGTCCTACAGGGCTTGGAGGGAATGCGGGCCTCCATGCGGGCAATGAAGGTGAGAGATAGCCCGCGAGCGTCTCTTCAACCCTAGGCATCGCCCCATAGCCATGGCTTTCAAGCCCTATGATGGCTGAATAATCAGACATGGCCGGAGAAAAAACACGCGCCACAAATGGATTCTTCCAGGACCTCGACACCTCAGCATGGAGGTCAGGAAAAAACGGCAGTCGTCTGCATGCAGGTGGCCTGCGGCCTGAAGTCAGAAAGCAGTCGTCTAACTTAGAGCGGGCGACACTAACTTCCTCTTCAGGCCAATCCAAATTCAACCTACCCACGGCGCGTGTCACCACTTCGAGGAGCTCCTCGAACGCGACTGATTGCTCTCTCTCGTTCGGCTTTACCGAGGGGGAAAGCACGTCCCCGCCCACATCGAGCTCCTCAGAGCCCGACGTGGAAAGCAGCATGCTCTCTTCCGGGTCGGGAGAAATCGCAGCGCGAGCTCCCGAAACCGAAACTGAGCGAACGGAGTCAGGGGAGAGGGCAAGAGAAAGAGAAACACCCGTCTCTTGCTCCGCCTCCGCTAACTCGACCTGCGAACCCCATGATCGGAGCTGCCGGTCCGCCTCGGCGGACGCAGGACCCGAACCATGAGGCGCAGCTGATTGCTTGGAAAATGCAGCCAGGATCGGAGAGTGCGCAGAGGGAAATCCTCACAATGCACGCAGCCGGCTCCCTCAAGAGCCAACCGCGCATGCTCCTCTCCCAAACACACAACACAAAGAGAATGCAAGTCGTCCCCCGTGATAAAGCGGGGGCACGGATGCACGCATTGCTTAAAGTGCTTAGACTGTAACATATTTATGTCCCTTGCCTAGCTTTCCCTATTTTTTTTTCTTTCCCTGCACTTGACAGACAGTGACAAACGACACACATACACAGAGCGCTTCCTGAAGACAAAGAAAGCTGGAGCAGTGTGACGTAGATGCCCTTATATGGACTTACTGGCGAGTAATTACTCCATCACGTGTCCTTTCCGAGCCATTAAAATGGCGTTTGTGCACACAGAGCTTCAGACGCAACTTCCTCAAAGAAGCATTCCCATAGCGTCAGCACTGACGCAGCATCGAGTTCCCTCGAAAGGGAACCTCAATAGAAGCACCATCCAGGATGGTAACTTGCCCCAGAACTAGCATTATTTCCCCAAGGATCATGAAACTTTGTTTAATTACCATGGCATCTGTTCCATGAGTAAGATGTTCAAAGGTAAATATTGAGGGATTAAATCACACAAGCCAGAGAAGATTGCCAGCTCAAGGCCCAAAGTGGAGATGAGGAAGAAAGGATTGATTGTAGCTGATAGAAAGCAGATCTAGCACCAGGGAACAATGGTATCTGCAGCAGGGTCCTGCAGACAGAACAGATAATCAGAGATGGAACTACAGGAATTAAAACAAACTATCACAGAGAGAAACCAAAAGAGAAATGTCAAGGTTTGATTTAGTTCTGTTATAGTATATTGGAAGCCTGGAGGAAGTGGTGTGTATTCTTTCAATCGTGAGATTCTGAGAATATCAAAATCACCACGAACTGGATAGAACCTTTTAGGGGGGGGATCCTTTACATGACTTTATGTGGCTTGGTGGGTGGCTAGATCACTTCTACAGCCCTTTAAGACAGTTTTGTATGTCAGAGTAGTACATTTTTCTACCTCTGGAGCAATGTGAATTTTATGTGGGGAACATACAGTATTCCCAAAGCACCTCCACCAGTGTCTCGCATACATACAATAAATATGCTTGACTTGTATCCTTCTTCTTTTGATTTGTTGTCTCATCTTGATGGTTTCCTACTGGTTTTAGATTCTGCTTGACTCTCATCTGCCACTCTTTCATCACATTCCCATTTCAAAGGTAGATTCTCTTCAATTCTCCATTCGAAAGTCTTGCATTACCCAGACACAAATAAGCTGATTTAGGTAACAGCGGCAGTAAGAGGGAAAGAGATATTGCTAAAGTAAATAGCATTGTCAGAAAATTAGGAAGTCATGACCGATGTGTGTGTGTGTGAGTGTGAATGCACAATGTGTACTTGTAATCTAGTTGGGGAAAGTTAATTAGCTGCTTAAGAAAATCCAGAGATAACATACAAAACATAACATCTCACACTTATACTGTTCATTTTTGGAGATTTGTTTGAGTATGAGACCTAAATATGGTCCTGTATGTTGAGGAATTTTACAGATTTTTGCTTGAGGTAAGCCCTGAAGCACTGTGGAGAAAAAAAGAGGCAAACACACTGGGGGCACAACAGATTCCAGAGTATTTCCACACAGGTTCTGTGTTGTTTCTAGAAAAGTTTCAAGCAGCTCAGATTCATCATCATGGCATGTTTCTTTAAAAATATAGCTCATGCCAAATGAGCAACACAAAGCTTTCCAATCAATTACTTATTGTAATCAATTAGTGGAGACACTGTATGATTGCAACCTAAATTTTGCAATTCCTTTAATTTTACCCTGATTCCGTGGTATTCCCTGGATTGAAACCCAACCCCACCAAATCTCAAAGCATTTTGAACTATCCCGACTCCCCATGCAGACACTTTTGACCACTCCCAACTATTCCAAACACTCTGTTGACCAATTCCTTGTAGCACTCTCACAAACACTCTACACCAGTCACTCTCATCCCCACTGACTCGACTGACCAATCACACAGTCGCTCATGACCATTACCGTCCACTTCTACAGACTCAAATTATAACCTCGGCACACAGACCTGTCCTGCCCTTCCCTGCAGACTCTCTTACACAGTCACACCCAAGAATTAAACTTCATACAACGTGTCTTAGCCGACAGAATTCATTTGAAGTAACCTTCTCAGCTGATGGTTTGCTTAACACAGACTTTTCTTACGCTGTATATACTCTGTTTAATCACAATGCGGCGTACACCCAAACATCTGTTCATTTCCACCTTTCAGATCTCATACGTTCTGTTCCACAGAATTTGTTGGCAAGCGATACACAATATGAGTCAGAGTGAACAAAGCTAATAAAGAAGACTCGATTATTTCGCAATTATACAATTACATACAATTACCACCATTATGGAACCTAATCAGATCCAAAGGGCTCTGCTCACCGCTCACATGGTTCAATAAGCCAATATGCACAATTAATTAACAGACTCCACATTTTCTTGCGAAGCCACATGCGATCGATGTGGCTTTTTGCATGTTGTTTTATTTTATCAAGTTGAAGGAATGGCAAATCTCTAAAAAGCAAAAATCCAAAAAAAAATTGTTGTGAATTATGTGAACTTCAGCTGCTTTAAAAGTTTTTTCTACACTCCCCTTCTTATATTCCTGCCTCCATAGCACCTGACCCGCCATCTCCCACTGGCAGCCACCTCACACATTTCTCTCCATCTGCCCCACCTCCCCCCACTTCTGTACTTTCCTGTGACTCACCACTTCCCTGTTCACATTTCACTCACCACCTCCTGGCTTTCAAATCATGTCTCCTGAACCATCTATGCTCAAATTATAGAGTTCTATTTGGGGTTTTGAACCTTGGCCTAAACCCAGAGGCAGCGCTCACCCACATGAGCCACCAGAACTCATATTTGCAGGCTACTTGATAGACCTTTCACCTTTCCATTGAATTATCCATCGCCTAAAGCTAAAAGGCAGCTGGACTCAACCCAAGGATCTCAAGCAGTAAGGTCCACGACAATAACCACTACACCAACACAGGACATGGAAAGCATTGCTTATTGGACATTTAATAAATATCAAAAAGTGAGCCAATGAAGTGTTTAAAACAGAGACATCCAAACTCCAGGAATCTTACACACCATGGGACATGGTACTAATCAATACACCATCAAGGGGCAGGTGGTACTGGCCCTAATAAATGGCTTGAAGCATGACTGCGAGGTGTTCATACTTAAAATTGAGATACCCAGACTCAACCCAGGGGCATCACACAAAAGAACCCACAAGACGAATTACTCCACCACTGCAGGACGGGTGGCATTGTTGCTTATTGTACTTTTGTCCCAATTAATGGCTCAACGAGAGCCAATAAAGTTTCCAAGACTCCACCCCTACACACCACCATATCTGTGGCTCTACCCACAACACCACAATAGACTAAATGTTCAACAGAAGAGTATCTGGTGAAGGTTTAGTGTTCATCAGTTCTCTGTGTAACAGGAAGGGTCTCTCTGTCTAAATGTTACTCTAGATTTGGGTAAAGTTGAGGTGTGAGAGTTTGTTGTTGAAAGCAAGTCCTGTCGGAGAGAAGAGAATATTTTGATACAAACTGTAATAATTTTACTAAATAATGTGACTTATTACTTAACAGACCTCAATTCTCCTGAAGTACCTGAACTTGCCTAATAATAATGCTGAGGCTCGGTCCCAAATGGCAAGCCATCCTTAAACCGCATCTTTGAATGACTCTATCGTTCTCTCTCTCTCTCTCTCTCTCTCTCTCTCTCTCTCTCTCTCTCTCTCTCTCTCTCTCTTTCTGACTATGTGTGTGTTTCAAAATCTTTCAACCAGGTGAGCTGGTTGTCATGGTAACAGCTACACAGTAGTAAGATAGAACTAAGGCTACATATATAGGGCGTGTATTTCACCCATTGCTGTTCAGTCCGCTTAACGTCTAAACTGTCAAGCAACGCAAAAAGACAAATGTTTACAAAAACATTGGACTGTAACTGAACATTGCAGCAAGTCAGAAGTAAGCTTTCTGACCCATATCCTGCTAGGCTATAGTTAACAAATCTGAGTCCAATATTTGCTACTCAAATGTGTTTGTGTGCTTCAGGCTGTCTTTTCTAAATGTATCCAACTCTCATACTCTGTAATTCTCTCTGTGGTTATGTGTTTGTACTCTTGTCTTTTGATTGACTGTTGCACTTGTGAAATGTGACAGCCATGCAGTTAAATGCTGAGTGCTCAGATTTCTTTCTATAAGAGAGAAAGAAAAAAGAAGGAACAGATGCAGAGAGAAGCAAAAAGGGTTTGAGGTAGATGTGCTGAGAGAGAGAGAGAGAGAGAGAGAGAGAGAGAGAGAGAGAGAGAGAGAGAAATTAAGAGAGATCTGTAGTGGGTAATGCATGCCTGTGTGTTACTTTCCACTATCATGTTCTGTCTTATATTGTACTATGTTTTAGTTTTTGCCTTTTAGATGTTGAGTTGTGAAGCAACCCTTTGGACTCTGTATAAAGTCGCCATACTTTTTTTCTTTGAATTTAGTGATATCCGTTGGATTTTTACGCACAGAGCCTTCCTGCTTTAAACTAGAAAAACAACAGTATAGAGTGATCAAGATGAAATAAAGTGAAGTCCGTCTGTTGCTTTTTCATTATTGGTTGTCAGCTGGGACACGTAGTCCTATTGGCTTGGGTCAAGATTACAATCAAAGGAAGCTAGATACTGTAGGAAGTAAAGAACCATTTGACACACCGACATGGACACATTTAAAATTCAGACATACCTTTCTTTCACAGTTTAGCAAAATGCTATCTAACAATAGGTCTGGTGCTTCAGCATGCTGTAAAATTTAATATTTCATTAAGTGCAAATTCAAAAGGCAATCAAAACTGACCCTAGAAAGTCCAAAACCTATGTTACAGAACAAGATCCAACATGGGAGACGTGAAAATAATGGACCAAATGGATTGACAAAAAAAAAAAAAAAAAAAAAATAGGCCTTACCCCAAATAAAGGGCAAACTTGAAACAGGCAACTTAAAACAGGACACGGGTGGAGACAAGACAAGGATAAGTGTACAACACAAACACATCAAGAAAGTGCACGCCGTAATCCTGTGCTGCTTACGCGCGCCCGGCTCGAGGATAAAATACAAGACAACTGTATAATTATACAAAAACAGTTTTTGAAGCCAAATATAATTGTATATTTCTTTCTATCACTTATGTCATTAGCAGCTTCTGTTGGTGTTATGTAGCTATATGAACAAGTAAAATTTATAAGAATGATCTTCTAGAAGAAAGGAGCTTTTTGGATACAATGTAAGTAGCAGGTTTTGACGGGCAATTAGAGATAATTTCTCTCGTCTTCTCTGCAAGCTTTAAAGACCCTCACTGTATCCGTATTTTATTGAGAAATAACAGATCCAGAATGGCTCCCACTGGGCTCAGGCATGGTGAGAATAAAAGAGACTTTCATTTTGATTTAATGGAATTTGCAGTCATTCACGGATCTGCTCGGTTTCTCTAAGCCTATAATCGGCACTAATCACTGCGCACTCATTCATTTATATATTCATCTTCTGTTCTTTATAGTTGTAGCCTGCGCTCTTCGCTCCTCTCATGTTGAAGCAAGGCAGCATGCATCGCACGTGTCTCTTTCAAGCAGACATTCAATACAATATAAGAATATAAGATTCAACTTTCTGACTGGCCGAAAGTTTTTGGTTTATTTTCAATAGCAGCCAGGACAGGATTTCTGCTTGCAAGCAAATTGAGGTTTTGTATCAGTGCATTCATTTTAATGTTATTGTTTTTGTAATACTCCTCTTTGAAGTTGCTGCACTGTTCATGAACTTTTTTCCTAGCCAAGCATTGCAAAATATTATCTGTAGTTTCAGCAAAATTTACATGACACAGTACTACCTGTTGCTAGCACTATGATATAATGTTAAACAGTCAAACATAATGAACTCTCAAAGAAATATCACTGAGTCAGATACAGGGCCAGTTAATTCAGTTCTCCCCATAACCAATTTGCTCACACACACAAATTTAACTACACAAAGGATGCTATTGACATAACAGGCATACAATACAGCATACAGACATAATAGCATACAGTCAATGGTTTCCTCTTTTGCCTTTGCACATGGCCGTAAATGAATGCATGCATCTTTCCAACGGACAAATCATTTTCCAAAAGGTGTAGGCTGCAAGACCCAAATTTGGGTGAGCTGAGCCCGCCCCTGAGCCCACCAATGCTGCCGCCAGCACAGGTCAGCTATAACCTTATTTCATGCTTGACATATTATACAGAACATAAACAGTCTTTAGTTGTCCCTGGAGTGATCCAGTGCCAGCATCACTCTGAACAAGCCCTCATGGTTTCAACAGTTTCTGGTCTTCCTCCATCACCAAGAGGTAAAGTCAAACAGTGCTTGGACCCTTAATCGCTGCTCTCAGCTAAATTTATCCTTATTACCATTTATGGTCATAATTATTCAATATAATTGTAATTATTCGGGAAAGTGCATTGCATTATGTCCCAGTGTCTGTTACTTAGTAAGTGCTTCACAACACAACATTAGACAACCTCATTTTTATAAACTGATTAATGAGGCAACATAGACAGACAGGTTGCCGGAGCTGGAAGTATCAGTGTCTCCATGAAATCCAGGATGTGAGTGCACCACGTTTCCTGTCAGCTGCTTCCCACCTCCTGTGAAAACATGTGAACGAGAAAATGATGAATGCAGATGAAGTGCAAAGTATACAGTCAAAGAAAATGCATCCATCAAGTCAAAACATTATACTAAAAATAATCAAATTAAAAAAAAAAAATTGAAGTAACAGTTTTCAAGCCCAATTAATGACATAGATGCACACACTTTTATAAAGCCATGTTGAAATGTTTACAACTGGATGAAGTATTGCCATCCCAGCTACCAATTTTAAAGCTTATTAAAGGTAGGGTCTCCGTTGTTTGAAAGCCAATGTTGACATTTGAAATCACCAAAACAAACACACCCCTAACCCAAATGGGTCCCACATACACATACAAACATAACCCAGGCAACTAATGGAAAGAAATGTGTCTTTATCATAGCTGAAGGGAAGAACATTACGATTGCAGATAAACAAACAAGCAAAAATGACACACAAGCATAATCATGCAAAGGACGGAATATATTAGTTCTGTGAAACAAAGCAAAACCAACGTTACTCACCTATCGAGATGGAAAAAAGCAACATCGGCGTCCCATCGCAGACCTTCCCGCTCCTTCAGTTCTCTCCAGCGCTGGAAAGCTGATCCTATATTAACACGGGTCCTACTTCTTGCCTTATCGTAAGCCTTTCTTTGCTTTCTTTCTTTGTTTTTATCCTCCATGTCAATGTTAAAACCGCTTTCTGCTAATGTCACACATGCGCACTCTCTCCGCCCATATTGACAAGACACGCCCCTTTCTGCTCATTGGCTACATTTTAGTTTTATTTTTGTTTTGTTTGGTGGCCCAACGCAGTTTTCTGAAGCATTTCTCAAACAACAGAGACCCCACCTTTAATATTTCATTTGGAGAAACGTTTAGTCGATAAGGGCATTCGGAGGACCTTTTTTGCTGACAAAGCTACTTAATACAAGGGTTCTCAAAAGCTTATCGTTATGGTAATAGTGATAGTAAATGCCTCCCCTTGTGTGTGGCTCACCTCATTAGAAATAGTAGTTGGAATAAAGTGCCCAGGCTTCATGAAATCTTTTGAAAGTGAACTTAATTACTGAAAACTAGGAAATAAAATTAATTTACAGACATGAAAGTTGCTCTTCTTGCACTTCTTCTTTCCTATCTGTTCTCCTAGTTTTCAAAAATCCAATGGCGTGATGTCCCAACACACACACACTCACACATACACACACACACACACACACACTTCTATCAGAGAAGCTAGCAAGGGAGGCAAGATCATTATAAAAATCATTATAAAAAGAAAAACTCTTTGAAAATTGTCAGTAAATGGGGTCAGATATGCATGTATAATTTAGTTCAGCAGTCTGGGAGGAATCGAAATATTGCAATATTCACAGCAGTAAGAAAGGGAACTAAATCACTCATAATGGGCATAACCTTTTTGATAAAAACTCCAAATCCTAGACAGAGACTTTGAGAAGACGTTCATGTATTTGACCAATAGGATTTATATGTACTTACATATTAGAGCAACGTTTGTGTTCAAATCTTCATAATAAACATTACAACTTCTTGAAATATCACAGTTTACCACATACTTTTCTTAATATTGGTTATGATTTATTTCTCGAAATATTATGACCCGCACTGGAGACTCCTTCCTCAGATGATAAGTAAATGTCTTTGAACAGGATATTTGAGAGCCATGTATAATGTACACTGGAGCAAATATACTACACCATGGTAGAAAAAGCGACACTGCTGTATCCGAGGTACAGTATGATGTGCTGTACAATAATGCCAAACATATTGGTCATGTTATTTAACCTCTACTTATAGTCTCTTTAAAAACACATGGATATAACCTTCCTTTACAATGGCTTCAATAATTAGACTCTAATTAGAGCCTCCCACGCTCGCTTCAGGCATCAGGAGCTTTAATTAACAGAGAGGTGATCACAGTGCAGCACATCACTTTCCCAACCCACCTGCCAAAGGGACCAGGGGATTGAGAAGTGCGAGGGAGAAAGAGAACGGAGTGAAAGGCAGAGAAAGTGAGACAGATGGAGAAGAGGAGGTCAAAGAACAGAAGAATGAAAGATGGGACACGGTGCGTTTTATGTACTACAGATTTATGTAAATGAAAAATAACCTTTTTTTATTATTATTATTTATTATGGGTTGATTGATATCAGAGGGCTATGAATCATCCAGGCAGATACAGAATTAAATACGTATACAACAGTTCCCTTGATGCTTGATGGCAAACGACAGACAGGCGCTAATTTAAATGCTGAGACTGGAAAAAAAATCAACATTCCTATGTTGTATGCAAAGTTGTGGCTCCAGTAAATTCCTCACAGCATTTGATGATGCATCACGATCGTTATGATCAGTAATTAGGATTCTTTAAACAGTACTGTGAAACATCCGTTATTGCTTTTAACACGTTTCTGTGGTGTAACTGCAAATCATCAAACCTGTCTCTGTGAAAAACAAAAAGAAATCTATATTACCTGCACAGCTGTATTTTTTAAAGGAGGGAAAGGGAGTTAGAGAGAGAGAGAGAGAGAGAGAGAGAGAGAGAGAGAGAGAGAGAGAGAGAGAGAGAGAAGGCATGGAGAGAAAATCTTTGTTTTTATTTCTTTGACAAGCGTAGAATTGATAGTGGAGAAAATAAAATGGAGAACAGAGAGACACAGAGAGAGAGAGAGAGAGAGAGAGAGAGAGAGAGAGAGAGAGAGAGAGAGCAGGAACACTTGCTTTTTCTGAAGGTCAGACACAGACACTGTGGTGATCAGCATTCTTCTCTCACACTCAGCCTATTCCATTTCAAAACACACACACACACACACACACACACACACACACACTCACACACACATTTCCTCTCATGAAAGACTCAAACCGAGGAACTACAAATTCGATGATACAGATGATGTGACAAACAGAAGTAGATGTGTACACGAGTACATGAGTGACAGCAGCAATAATCTTGAGAACACTGAATTGACAATTTAATTAACTAATTATCTTTATAACTCACGGAATAGTGACTTTATTTTGCTTTGTACTGAACAACTCCATTGCATTGATTATAACTGTCCACTGAGTCAGTTATGTGATGGTGTGAATACAGAAAGTCACTTAAATCAGGTAATGGTTTGTTTACAGTGGGATTGGTTAAAGGAACTGCACCCTGATTGGTTACAGTGGGATTGGTTAAAGGAACTGCACTCTGATTGGTTACAGTGGGATTGATTAAAGGGACTGCACTCTGATTGGTTACAATGGGGTCCATTAAAGGAACTGCACTCTGATTGGTTACAATGGGATTGATTAAAGGAACTGCACTCTGATTGGTTACAAAGGGGTTGAATAAAGGAACTGCACTCTGATTGGTTAAAGTGGGATTGATTAAAGGAACTGCACTCTGATTGGTTACAATGGGGTTGAATAAAGGAACTGCACTCTGATTGGTTACTGTGGGATTGATTAAAGGAACTGCACTCTAATTGGTTACAGTGGGGTTGAATAAAAGAACTGCACTCTGATTGGTTACTGTGGTCTACAGAGAGTGCACAGATTTCAGCCCGTCACATTATCAAATTATCAGGTCACATTTCGACACACATTGAGCAAATACAAACATGACAGGCTAGACTAGAACAACTGTTACACACAATCCAAGTGGTGCTAAGAAAAAATATGTGACACCAGATGAGTAATGGCACAGTGCTGGCCCACACTTAACACTTCAACTGGCCCAGATACTGCTGAGAAATGATGGCGAATAACTCATCCAAAATCTCGTTCCCAGAACACACCCACAATATTATCCAGCTTAATAACAGTGTATGCAGATGAGGCACAAACTTAAATGAGCTGTCTATAGTCCATTTGTTTCCTCCAGACTTTAAATCCTAATAAAATTTACCAGACAATACACTCTCCATGAACCACAAACTCCATTCAATGTCTTAAACCAAATTGTATATAACTCAAACTTTTCCACTTTGGAAACAGTCAAATTACAGCTTTACTTCTGACTGTAACAAAGCTCTGATACTGGAGACTCATATGCAGCAAGACAACGTTCCCTACTGTACGGAAACGATGACGTATTACAATGAATGTGTAAATATACAAAGGAAAAAAAAAGTTAATTAATTCACATGTTCCTCAGAATTCAACAGTCCTGTGTATAAAGACAGGATAATCCATGTACATGTACTTGTACTTTCTGTTTGTCATTTACACGCCGCTCGTCGGGCATAAAGCAAGTCATATAGCTCAATCCCTCGCGTATCAGAGCAAATTGGATGCTAGCTTTAAGTCAGCCCTATGCAAATGAAAGAACTAAAAATAAATCTGAGCAGCCAATGCATATAGGGACAGAGTAACCAAAAGGAGAGCATGTAAACAGAGAGAGAGAGAGAGAGAGAGAGAGAGAGAGAGAGGGGAAGCAATTGCTAAGTAAAGTGAAGGAGCTGCCATACGCTGAGTGGGATGTCATGGCTAGATGTGTGGCACAGTTCCTGGGGGAAGAAAATTCAAACACCTTCGCCGTTACTAACAGCATCTCGTTATGTGTCTCACTTGTTCTTTTGCTCCATCTTGCCCTTCCTGAGCCAACTGGTTATGAGGCAGTGGGCCAAATACAGACAGATGACCTTGTTTGGCATAAATGGGGTATGGCATGAAAAAAATGGAGCAGCTATCCATCCATCCATCCATCCATCCATCCAAAAGTACTGGTACTCCCATTTGTTTCCCAGTAACTGTTTGTAACAAAGTGAGTGTGTGTGTGTGTGTGTGGGCTCGAACTTGTGTGTGTGACCAGAGACATTGATGAAACACTGAAGGACATTTTGACTTTCTGTCCACCTCATTAATTCCGTCCTCCTGCCTGTCTCTCTCTCTCTTTCTTTCTTTCCTGTCCATCACCTTTCCATTTCCTCCTCAGTCTTTCTCTGTTTGCCATAAACTAAATAAATAGTAAAAATAAATAGTAAAAGCAATTAAATGTAAATTGCATCTTCGTGCTTTGTGAAATGAAATAAATGGCCTATGCCTTTATTTATTTGACAAGAAAGATATGAATGTTGATTTTTCTTAATTGGTTTCTGTGAAAAGAGCAAATAATAGGGGTTTAATTTATTGCCAGTTGTCAATTAGACTGAAATCTCCAAAAGTAATTACTAAAGAAATGCATCAAACATCCATATTTATGGACTAATTCTCACTTAATTATTACAATTTGCGTTGTAAAATTGTGTGTGTGTGTGTGTGTGTGTGTGTGTGTGTGTGTGTGGAGGAGAGTTAGGAGGCTGAGCATGCTCGGGTTGACTCACTGGTCCTCGTCAATGAGGTGAAAACACGTAGACAAATACTACGAATAAAAAAAATAATTTGTTTGGGGGGTGGGTGGTTGGGTATATGAGAATAGATCACAGGGAGAGAAAAAAGGAGCAGAAGGGAATGGACAGCAAAGGGAAATGGACAGATGTGTGAAATGGAGAGAAAAGGGAGGCGAAGAGGGAGAGATAAAGTGCTATTAGGATGAGACGATGGTTAGAAGTTTGCCAAGGTGACTGTCGAAGATTACCACTGCTCCATACAAATAAGACACACACACACACACACACCTCACTGACAGCTGGCTTATCTTCAAGTAGGTCCTGCAGGCTCTGTTATTCATACCGTGTGTGTGTGTGTAACAGAAAGTCTGATATGGAGGGGCATTCCAGCAGTACCAACAGTGAGCAATACAAGTACACAAAGATGTAATAAATCACGATACGTTGTTAAGAATGTAGATTAGACTTTCGTGAGAGTGTTACACAAACTCTCTCCTTCTCTCCGATCTGTTCAGGAAGCATGTCTCCCAATATGTAATGATTTAATGTGTGTTGACTTAACACAACAAAACCTTCAGGATTAATTAAGTAAGCATTTAAATGATGTGCAGAGAAAGTCTTCATTTTATAAGATGAGTCTAACTGAGGGCCTTTTTGCATCACCAAGCATCTCAACTTTTTTCTACATGCGCATACACAAACACACACACACATACACACACCATCTTTAAAATACCTCCTCCTACACAGTGATTTTCTGAAAGGTCAGCTGAAACACAAATTGAGATAAGTACCTCATGAAACCCAGAGGGAAATGCTGTTATAGCAAAATAATCAACGATAGGGTGGTGCGATGGGACTGAAAACAAATCTGATTAACAGTAAATTTTGATTTATTTAAGAATGACCAAGTGAAGAATGAATACAGAATTACAACCAGAACTTCACTTAGAGCTGTTATTATATAAAATTAATCTACACTTTCTAACCAATCAAATTCAAGAATCCAACATTGTTGGGTGTTTCTAATGAAGAGAGTAAAAGAGAATGTGACCTTGATTCCAAACAGGGTCTTGATATATATATATTGATATATATATATTGATATGATTATTACGCAATGGTGGAGGTTTTTGAAAAAGATGCCTTTATTTATATTAGATGAAATTGGGGTTTCTTACATTTCCATGCTAATTTCAAGCCACTGAGCTAATACAGCTAACTAAACAATGGCTGATAAGGGTGGGGTGGGTTGTAACACATCTTGCATCATAACAGAAGAACCAAAAATGTAAGAAAAAGTATTCTGAGGATTAAGAGGATTCTGAGACCTCAGATGACGAAAAATTGTGTGTTATCTCTATGGAGCCATATGGCAACTAGGGTATAATGTGAGCCCAGAGACCGCACTGGGCACCAAGCCTGTACTCCAGGGTTACCAGCATTCATTTGTCACCACTGTGACTCTAGCTAAGAATAGACACACAATGACATTGTTTTTGATTTAGACCTATGTGTTCTTTGCGCAGGTATATTGACGTAGAGCGTTCATTAAGCATAAAGCATTAAGTTAAGGATGTTTGTTCTAATAGATGAATTCACACACACACAGAGCCACATACAAGAACACACACAGACATCAACATTCACACACTCTAACTTTCTCACACACACTTCTGACTGAAATAGAAAATAGATTTGACTTATGGTCAGTCAAAAAGAGACAGACATTGTTCTGGATTGTGCAATAAACCTCATGAAAGACCTCATGATCACATTGTGTGTTTTTTTGCCCCAGCATGTTGTAGGTTGGTTAGGTTGTAACAAAGGAACACCATGTATTCAACATCAATAAGGTCTGTGATACTCTTGCAGATGCTTGAATTAGTCCCACTTGTAGTCAACAAATGTGGGTACTTTGTAGAATCAAGGCTGGTGATGGAATGTTCTTTAGCATTTAGCTAGCTGTTTTTTTTTTTAGCTAGCTGTTTAGCTGTTTGCTTAAGATAAAACTTTCTTGTAAGTTCTATCACTTGAGCCACCACTGCCCACCACTTTTGTTCTAGTAATGCTTTAAACTTTAAAGCCTTTTAATGTGTCGCTCAGCTGTCAGGGAGACGCCTCATTGGACAGAATGAATGTATGTGTAAAAAAACTTCCTCTGTGCTTCTGAGTTAGTTTTGCTCACGCCCCATTAAACACATTTTGCTTAACGTCAATGCCTCATTACCACTCTCTGGACAAATTGTAGGCTTTTAGTTAAACGATTGAATATTTCTACCCAGTCCTTTATTGTTACTTGACTTTGAAAGGAAAACTGCATATCCTGTAGCTCTAAAAATATATGTATATATATATATATATATATATATATATATATATATATATATATATATAAAACAAAACCAGAATTCAGGTATTTAATGAATGTTGGAGAGAGTTAGAGTGTTTTTCTCCTGAATACTGAGAAGTCTTGGGCGGATGTCGACGTTAGATGGTGATGTTTTTTGTAGAATTGTAGATATTTTGAAGAATGTTAATGTTTGTTTGAGAAATTTGGCGATGGATGTGGAACGCTGGCATCTAAACAGGAAATGCCTGATTGAGAACACTTAAATGTTGGTCTTCGTTAATGAGCGTTAGTCTCTGATTTTTGAATGGTAGTGTTTGAGCGTGGGGGTTGATTGGAGGCTAAACAGGCATTAAAATATCATGGTTGTTGTAGTAAGCAGATTTAAATCCCTGTAACATGAAGAAAAGGAATTAACGTTGCAGAACACAGACGAGAATTATGTAAATCTTTCTCTTCTTTCTCATTTTTTTTCTTTTCTTTTCATTTCACCAGCTTCACTTTTTCTCTGTCTCGTACACTCTCTCTTCCATTCAACCCTATAGATAGTTTTCCTTTCAGTGTAGGATTAATTCTTAAGGGAAAAGCAAACGTAATGAGCCAGACTTGTGTGCTTCTGGGAGTGGAAGAGATGTGCTTCCTGTACAACAAACCCATCTATTCTTACCCAATAAAGCTTTCTGAGCTTCTAGATAAGACAGTGTTACTTCCACTGCTGGAAATGTCGAAACTAACTAAAGCTCAGCTCGACTTCTAGATCATTACAGCTTGCAGTTTTTCTCTGACGGTAAACAATATATCACTCCTTATCTAAAGCTTTAACATTCATCATGTAGTAGAATTGATATTTATCTAGTTACTGGAAAATTTACTAGAATAAAGATTTGACTGTAAAGGAAATCACATAGTAAGCAATATGTGGGAGGATAATACGCATAAAATACCCAGTGATTAGGTTCATCACTAATTTATCCAGCAAGCTCTGCTTCCATTTGCTCAATTAAATAACTTTTTAATCGCTTTAGCCACTTTTTCATTCCCTGAGAATTATTTCATGAATATTTATGAACTGCCTAAAGGCCATACTTTAACTATAAAATGTAATGTCTTGATGTGGCAAGGTTTATGAATATTGGTCATTTCATAAAATGGACCAAGTAATATCAGTAAGAGACGAGAGAGACTGGAAACTGAAGACTGGTAACATTGTTGATATACAGATGGATTACAGAAAGTTCTCTTGTTCTGCCTGTCATCTTATGGCGTTATGAGGAACTGAACGTTTTGATATTTTCACATGAAAATCATTATCACACATCAGTAACCTGCAATAATTCTCTAAATAAATTGAAAAAGCAAAGTTTTTTTATATGTTTAGATAATTAGGAGCCAACTGATATTTGTATTTCTCATCTTTCCCATGTCTCTTTCTCTATCTCTCTCTCTCTGTCTATGTCTATCTATCTATCTGTCTATCTATCTATCTCTCTCTGTCTAGATAGATATAGATGGATATATATATATATAGATGGATATATATATATATATATATATATATATATATATATATATATATATATATATATATATCCATCCATCTATCCATCCATCCATCTATCTATCTATCTATCTATCTATCTATCTATCTATCTATCCATCCATCCATCCATCCATCCACCTATCTATCTACATATCCATCTATAAATCCATCTATCTAGCCACTTCTTTTTATTTCTACAGCTCCTTCTGACTGTCTGTCTGTGTTTGTTTTCTCTCTCTCTCTCTCTCTCTCTCTCTCTCTCTCTCTCTCTCTCTCTCTCTCTCTCTCTCACACACACACACACACACACACACACACACACACTCACTCTCTCTCCCCCTTTCTGTAAATGGTAAATGGCTTTGACCTTTGCTGACAGAAAGAGCAAAAGCTCAGTGAAAAGAAGTGAGTGAGAGGAGGATAAGATAGAGGGATTGGAGGAAGGGGAGAAGGAGAGCATGTGAGTAAGTAGAAGACGCTATAATGAAGTGTAAGCAGTAGGTGGCTGTCAACACTAATAGATATAAAGAGTCTGTCTTCAGTACACAGAGACATATTCATTACTGTTGAGTAATTTATTCAGAGCTTTCAGAAGAATAACAAGAAGCTTGGAGTTCGAATTAACGCTATGCCTGAACGTCTTTACTCCAGGGGACTGTTGGGTTTAAATTTCACTAATCAATACAGCAATATCTTCTATTCAGTTCTTTTCAATTCAGTTTTATTTGTATGAACAAGACATAAAAGTGTGGCATGAATATTCTCCCTGAGGTGACAAGTGAGAAATGGTAAAACAGAGAGAAACAGTTGGGCAAAGAAAAAAGAGATGGAGACAGAAAGAGGAAAAGAAAAAAGAAAGAAAAGAAAAAACATATATACAAGAAATGCTTGATGAATTGTAGTGAGATAAGAAGAGAGAAAGATAATATAGAGATAGATATAGACACAAAGACTGAGAGGGTGAGCAACAAGAAAGAAAGAAAGAAAGAAAGAAAGAAAGAAAGAAAGAAAGAAAGAAAGAAAGAAAGAAAGAAAGAAAGAAAGAAAGAAAGAAAGAAAGAAAAATAATAATAAAAGAGAGACAGATAAAGAAATACAAAATGAAGGAAACAGAAAGGGGTAGAAAAAGAAATGACAGAAATGTGGAGAGAGCGAGAGAGAGAGAGAGAGAGAGAGAGAGAGAGAGAGAGAGAGAGAGAGAGAGAGAGAGACAAGAAGAGATATTAAGAAAGAGAGTGAGTGAATGAGTTTGTGAGTGAGTGGGTGATTGGGTGAGTGAGTGAGTGAGTGAGTGAGATAGATAGATAGATAGATAGATAGATAGATAGATAGATAGATAGATAGATAGATAGATAGATAGATAGATAGATAGATAGATGGAGTGAGTGAGTGAGTGAGTGAGTGAGTGAGTGAGTGAGATAGATAGATTGAGTGAGTGAGTGAGTGAGTGAGTGAGTGAGTGAGTGAGTGAGTGAGTGAGTGAGTGAGTGAGTGAGATATATAGATGGAGTGATTGAGTGAGTGAGTGACTGAGTGAGTGAGTGAGATATATAGATGGAGTGAGTGAGTGAGTGAGTGAGTGAGAGACTGAGTGAGTGAGTGAGTGAGTGAGTGAGAGATTGAGTGAGTGAGATAGCAAGATGGAGTGAGTGAGTGAGTGAGTGACTGAGTGACTGAGTGAGTGAGTGAGATATATAGATGGAGTGAGTGAGTGAGTGAGTGAGTGAGAGACTGAGTGAGTGAGTGAGTGAGTGAGTGAGTGAGAGATTGAGTGAGTGAGATAGCAAGATGGAGTGAGTGAGTGAGTGAGTGAGTGAGTGAGTGAGTGAGAGAGAGATTGAGTGAGTGAGTGAGTGAGTGAGTGAGTGAGTGAGTGAGTGAGTGAGTGAGTGAGAGATGGATAGATCAAAACAAAAAAGATGTCTGTAAATGAAGCGAACTGCTTGATGAATTGTAGTGAGATAAGAAGAGAGAAAGATAATATAGAAATAGATAAAGACACAAAGACTGATAGGGAGAGCAACAAGAAAGAAAGAAAGAAAGAAAGAAAGAAAGAAAGAAAGAAAGAAAGAAAGAAAGAAAGAAAGAAAGAACATTGAGAGTGAGGGGAGAGAAAATGAAAGAGAGACAGATAAAGGAATAGAAAATTTAGGAAACTGAATGGGGGTAGAAAAAGAGATGTTGACAGAAATGTGGAGAGAGAGAGAGAGAGAGAGAGAGAGAGAGAGAGAGAGAGAGAGAGAGAGAGAGAGAGAGAGAGAGAGATTCAGAAAGAGAGAGAGACAAGAATAGAGAGAGTGAGACAAGAAGAGAGAGAGAGAGAGAGAGAGAGAGAGGGAAACAAAAATGTGAAATGAAATAGAGAGAATGGCAAAAATAAAAAGGAAAAGACAGAAAGAGGGGTTTCTACCCTTCATACTGCTTGTACATGTTCTGGTGTAAAAACATGATATCAAATTCTTCTACCTTTAATAAGTACTGTATAGGGAAAGTTTGACCACGCCGAATATTCTGCTGCCATTTATTTTTAACGTTATCCAAACGGGACACAGACTTTTATTCTCTCCATCCTAACTCCATCTCTAAAGGTAACTTAAAACTGCTTTTTGTGTCTCCCCGTGACTCAGGAGCGAGGAAAGATCGGCGTCATCTTCAACGTGGGAACGGACGACATCGCGATCGAGGAGAACGGAGTGGTGGTGAGCGACGGCAAATATCACGTGGTTCGCTTTACTAGAAGCGGCGGAAACGCTACACTGCAGGTGGACAACCAGCCTGTCATTGAACGCTTCCCATCAGGTAGGAAACGTGCACTTTTTATCAGTTTAGGCAACAATAACAAATTGGTTTAATGAACAAACATTATATAAATTTAGACTGGTTTAAGGCAAGACGCTAGAAAGAGAAGCAAAAAATGTTTATTTCACTTCTTAATCCACTCTAATTAAATATAAATCTTTATACATGGCTTTAAACCCCACCTATTCATCATTTGACTCCGCCCACTTATCACATATATCATTATAGTGCCATATATTCGTACACAGCTTGTATCTTCATGTACTGTATATATGATATCAACTAACCGGAGAAGAAATACATTAAACTTTTTCATCTTATTTTATTTCTTTTTTATTTTAGAAACAATACTTTTAAGCTTGTAAGTTTTATTACAAGCTATATTTAATGGTATATTATGAATGAATTTCCCAAAATGTTTTGATCGTTGAATTTAGGTTAGATTTTATACTAGAAA
>NC_083461.1:30490992-30515992 GCF_030014155.1 Tachysurus vachellii | reverse complement strand
ATACATATTAGCTGAAAGTCATACTAAAAAACAAAATCCACATTCCTTTACAGCATTCATTTATTCATTTGTTTATTTGTTATGGTTGTGGTGTTTTAAATTTGGTCACTAGATTTTAGTAGAAATAGATATTTTAAGTATACGGACACCTGACACCTGACCTGTTCTTGTTGAACGTCCCATTCCAGATGTAAAAGATTGTTCCACGTAGGACAGTGCAGAAACCAAACCTCAACAGAACAGCTGGTCACCGAAATATACTAAAGGAAGCCTCCATGCACATCGAGTGTTTTCGCAAGGTTGTAATTACCTGCTAATGAAGCATGCTTACCCAGGATGATGCAGATAGTACAGCACTGACACATGTGGCTGCCATTCCTGGAAGCCAGCCAGGGACTCTGGGTATCTCCTCTGAGGGGTTTTGATTAGTTCGTTTGCAGTCAAGTTGCGCTACCAGTTAAGGAGTCAGTGGCAGTGGAGTGAGCGACTTCATTAGAGAGAGAGGGAGAGAGAGAAAAAGAGGGAATGAGGGAGACAGAAGAAAAGATTGCTTCCACTAATTAAAGAACTGACAACTTTGATTTTCCAACGTTGCCTGTTCTCACTGGCATTGGGAGTGAAAAAGAAAGAAGGAGAGATGGGTAGAGTATAATAGAGGTTAAAGGACACACTGTCAAAGTCAACACTGCAGTCATTAGAGGAAATAATGAAATAATTCTCTCTTTATATAGACACAGATCATTAAATATTTGGCGTATCATTAGAATATAGACCAGAAAATAGAACTGCAAATAAAATTTAAATAAAAGTGTGAATTTAACTGCTGTGTTCCTAACTGGTTGGGGCAAGATGGAGAAAATCAGAAGTTCTGTAACAGTGTTGACAATGGCTAGATAAACAGTTCATTGTAGTGAATATAGTTAATATAGTGAACTATGAAGGCCGTTTTAAAAAGAAAATTGACAAATTGAGGCAGTGGATTTAATGAATTTATTTCAGTTCAGTGCAATTTACTTGTATAGCACTTTTAACAATTGACATTGTCTCAAAGCAACTTTACAGAAGTATAGAAACATACAATAAAAATTTTAAGTTAAGGAAAACCTCCCTGAGATGATACAAGGAAGGAACCTTGAGAGAAACCAGACTCTGATGAGGAGTGAACTTCATCCTCATTTGGGTGACACCTCAACAGAAGGTCAATAATGTAAATGTAAATAATGTCCTTTCTACAACAGTTTGTATCTAAGTGGAATTAAGCAACCAAGAGCTCCTGAGGTACTGATAGTTTAGCCTAATTTCTGAGATCATTATAGACTTAACACTAATTAATTTGTTCCTGCCAAAGTTTTCAAATGTTCACAGACGAAGAGCCAAAGCACAAAGCTGACAGAAGTAACGACAGTTCAAATATGGTGTGAAAGTTTCCAAGTGGTTCTACCAACAGCAGACACATAGTTCATGGATGTGGAATATCAAAAAAGATCTTGTGTGTGTGTGTGTGTGTGTGTGTGTGTGTGTGTGTGTGTGTGAGACACTTATCAAGTTATAATTTTTGTTTCCTTGACAGCCATACGCCTTATTTAACCAGTTTTGATGTGGTAAAACTCAATCGATATTTCATATCAAAGACAATTTTGATGAGCTTCACAGCAGTAAAAAAAAAACTGCTATTCCTTTGAGGTTAAATTATCAAAGCTCAATTAAATGTGTTTTGTAATTTTTTCACACAATGCAGAAAACATCTTCCTTTTACTGAAAGTATGAAAATGTTCAACATGCTATATATCCATAAACCTTCATTGTGTATTGTTTCTAATGATTGTATTGTTGTATTTTATTTAAAGTGAGCATTTTGAATGTGTTTAGCTTTATACAATGAGCCTTTCCTGTAACTATGAACCAGTAAACAATGAATTTCTAAATTCTTCATAAATATATTTAACTCATTACCTCATAACTAAACCACTATTTTAAAAACACATGGTAACTAAAGCTTTGTTAACTTTCTAACCATGAACAAAAAAGAAAAAAATACATTTAACCAAAGAAAGCATAACACTAAAGCTGATTTAAAGTTAATTAACCTGCTAAACTCCTGTTTATTTCTAACCTCTGACCTCTAACTCTTTGACCTATGAACATTGAGACTGTAAGATGCTGAATTTGTTTTTTTTTGTTTGTTGTTTTTTTTTTTGTTTCTTTTTCTTTGCTTTGTTTTTGTTTTCTCCAAATTCTCTAAAGGAAACTTTGATAATGAGCGCCTGGCTATTGCCAGACAAAGAATCCCATACAGACTTGGTCGGGTAGTAGACGAGTGGCTACTCGACAAAGGTAATAAACTCCATTAATCCCACTTAATGAGCTAATCGTCTAATTGACTTAACCACATCTCTGAAAGAGGGGCAGACCCATCGCTGCTTGCTGTAATTCCCAGGCATTTGGCGACAAACTGACAACGAAGGGCCAAAATGAGAGAATTAATGAACTACCCAGTTTGTTAATGTGTACTAATATCAATGGTAATTAATCAGCCTCTTTAAAACAAGTGCTAAATGAGTGCTAAACTTATTTAATTGAGGATCGTGATAGATTTCAGTGCAATTTTTTTAGATTTTTTCTCTCTGAATAAACAAAAAAAATCTAAAGAAATTTTTAATTGTTTTTGATTTACATACGAGTAATTTATATACATGGACACTGCACATGTGTTCCAAAAAAAGTGTCTTTTGCACATCCTGATGTGGGACTGCACCTCTTCGGAGTATTAACCATACCAATAACAAGCACATAACATCCCTCTAACCTCCCAGTAACAGCCAGCATACAACCCTTCCCCTTTTACTATACATCCCAGTGTACATGGCTGTTGTGAATTCTTCTCATTCTTGTTAATTCTAACAGCATTAATCTAGTTCTGATCTTGTTTGCATAAAGAAAAAAAAAATTATTCCGGTTTGAAGCCTTATAAGCGTCTTTAAAAGTTAAAGGGACTGAAGTTTAACATTTTGCCCTCTTCAAATTGATTCAACTTTAACCCTTTGAGTGCCAGACACCCCACTATGCACTTGCGCTATTGTTGGTGATGCCGTAGGTGGTTAATTTCTAAAAAAAAAAAAAAAAAAAAAATGTGTGAAAATACCTTCCCTTTCTCTTCAAAAAAAAAAAAAGGCAAAAGCAGTAGCAGTATTCAGCCAGCATTGAGTTATTATAAATTGTGTACTGTTATAGATATCTAAAAAAAAAAAAAAAAAACACACAGGCATGTTAGATTTGTCATTTTTACACAATGAGAAACAAAGTCTATTTTTTGAGTTCAGTGTAAAGCTCCAAGCAATCATCCCGATGCTATTAATTATTAAGCACCAATTCAGGCATGAAATTGTAAACCACATTAATTTGTTTGAAATGCTGAATTAGAGATATCTAAGATGTCACACTGAAGCATTTGTCATCTTAATGGAACGACCTAATTATATTTTATTCCCCTCGTCCTAGCCGAGCAAAACGTTTCGTAAGATATCTAAATTATCCGCCATGTAAAGTCTTTCAGACTCCTCCGTAATTACTCCTCCAAGTAAAAGATACCGAGGCGGTGAAGCGCATGTTGCTTAGAAATCATTAGCAAGAAGGATTTGTTTTGTAGACACACTGGGATATTTGGATATTTATCTGTGACTATAGTAGGCCTGAGTGTATACGATTATTTTAATCTGCGCATGAATAGGTCAATTAGTGTTGATGATATTAGTTCAACAAGAGTAGGAGATGTAAATGTGAGAAAGGGAGGGGGTTGTTACAGTAATTCATTTCTTTCTTTCAACTCAAAGGGTTAAAGCCACAAGCCAGAGTCATAACCAGAACAATTCAGAAAGAAGAGAGACAGATTTTAGAGGACAGGCAGAATTTAACCACCTAACAGCAAATCGAATCCAACCTCGATCTAAACTCTGAGAGCTGCCCATCCTTTTCTCCGGTCGTCAAACCCACCCGGATTTTATGATTTTTACATTGCAGCAGGCAAAGCTCTCAGTTATAAACCGATTTCTAAATGCACATAACCTTTGAAAAAAAAATTGGATAAATATATTTATAACCGTAATTGTATCCAAGAGGTTCCTAAACGCACCACTAACCAGGTATTAACCATTTTAAACCAAAATTAACTAGTCATGTAGCATCATGAAACACCACCACCCTCCCCAACCACCACCACCCTGGTTTTACCTCCATAACAAACTCAGAGGGTTAAAACCTGACACGGTTTGTAGAAAAGCTGCACATTTATACATTTATACATAATAATCTGACTTCTAACCATCGGATGATTCAAGGTTTTACGAGATTTTTGTAAAAATGAGGTCCCTTTAACGTTTATTGTAACGTGACCACAAAGACGTTTGCGACGTATATTCATGAGACTCGTGAAAATTGATTTTTTTAGCAAATGTGGTGCCACGTGATATCAAATTGTATCATGTCTATAACTGTGCATGAAAGAATCTTCACCCTGTCTATTGGTTCAAATGAAATATTGAATGTGTTTTGTTTTTTTTCTTGTTGTTGCTGTTGATCTCTCACACTGTGCGGTCTCTCTGAAATTACAATCTCAAATCTCCCACCTCAGCTGTCGATGGGAATTTGTTCGCTTATGACTTTTTCTTTAATGAAAGCACCAAATTAGCTGATCCAGAGAAATGGTGGTACTAAAGAATAAGAATTTTCTTCTCAACAGTAAAAAAGTGTTTATTTTGTTGTTGTTGTTTTTTTCGGAGAGTTATGATGTGAGGGGGCATGGTGGCTTAGTGGTTAGCACGTTCGCCTCACACCTCCAGGGTTGGGGGTTCGAATCCCGCCTCCGCCTTGTGTATGTGTGGAGTTTGCATGTTCTCCCCGTGCCTCGGGGGTTTCCTCCGGGTACTCCGGTTTCCTCCCCCGGTCCAAAGACATGCATGGTAGGTTGATTGGCATCTCTGGAAAATTGTAGTGTGTGAGTGTGTGAGTGAATGAGAGTGTGTGTGCACTCCATCCAGGGTGTATCCTGCCTTGATGCCCGATGACGCCTGAGATAGGCACAGGTTCCCCGTGACCCGAGGTAGTTCGGATAAGCGGTAGAAAATGAATGAGTGAGTGAGAGAGTTTTGATGTGTGTTGGATTTTTTTTTTCCTCTCTGATAGATATCTCCAGTATCAATCCCGACATTGAGTTAGATGAGAGAGAACGTGTAGGACATGTTTCAGAGAGGGAGCTATAAATCCAAAACGGAGGCAGTTATAGAAGCTCGATGAAGTGGAAAAAAGTTCCTAAACTTTGTAACGGCTCAGTTCCAGTGAAACCCACTCAGTTGTGTTGTCTCGTTTTTTAAACCCGCTCTCCTCCGTTCCCTCATCCCTCCATTTGTTCCATATCCATATTATGTTTTTTTCTCTGATCCCTACATCCTTCTGTTTTTTAGCTTCCTGTCCTATTATCTCTCCCTGTCTCTCTAATCCTCTCCTATTTGTCTCCCACAGTCCCTACTTTTCACCACTTCTACTCTTTTAGATTTAAATATTTGGTTGAAGAAAACAATTTTACCAAAGCTTTGCTGAATTCTTGTGTTTTATTGGTCAGAGATGTTAATTTTCCATACCTACAGGTACAGCGCTGACAACTGAAATCACAGGTATATTAGTGTCCTTTCACAAAAAACAACACAAAATCATACAATTATCCAAGATATTTGAAAATATATTTTTTTTATATTTTAAAAAATATTATATTTTATTTTTAAATATATATATTTTTAATTGCCTCAGATGTTCCACAGGTTTGGGCCAAGACATGCCATGTAGCATGAGTATATAGCATGTGCTTGCAATTTCGCCAATTTAATTAGAATATTCCTCAAAGAAGACTTTTAAAATTCAGGAGGTTGCATCAGAAATTTTGAAAAAAAAAAAAAAAGAGCAAAATCAAAAATCACAAAAAAAAAAATAATTCTGTTACATTATTTTAATGGCTAATAAAATGTATAGCTAATAATAATAATCAAAATAATCAATGACTATTAATAAAACTAATTATTGATAAATCTTCCAAATCTTCTCTGCCATGTTTTCATAAGCGCTTTTCATTTTGTTTTGTATCATCCATTTTGTTTTATTCACTTTATTAACTAAGAAATAATATTTCCAGCTGTAATAATGTAACTGATCATATGAACTTGTTTCACACACATTTCCCAACGTTACTAACTATAGACGGATAGTATAATTCTTTAAGAAATAAAAAAAATTTGAAAATGCCATGGTACAAATTCTACAGAACATGTGTTTTCTGGAAACTAATCAACGAACACGGCTTCCTTAAGAGTCGTGTATGTATATATACAGTATATATACAAAAACAGAGACAATGAAAGCAAGTGAAAGGAAAGAAAAGCCTTGCTAATCCTGCTTACTGGGAGAGAAATAAAGCAGCATGACGTTACAGATAAACTTAAAAAATTGGTCTTTTTTTTATGTTTCACTAAAGTAAAAGTCTTCTGGTACAGAATGAAGGCTTCTTCTGAGAGGCTTATAACCGTTGGTTCAGAAGTTTGCCGTTTTGTATGCAAACCGCATTTTTCGCAGTCTAACGTTCTTGATTAAGCTCATGAACAGCTGTAATTATGAGCATGATTTATCTGGTGTGTGGAGCAGAGTATAAGAGGGGAATCTTCGGCACAGGATTATGAGCCACTGTTTATAAGTATGCTTTACGGTTACCTGGGCATCCAATATTTGCTTCTTTATTAGTGCAATTCAAAATACAAGGCAGTGAACATGAAATAAAAGTCTTTCTTATCCTAATCCAGAAAACCAGACTTTTTTTGTTTTTGTTTTTGTTTGTTTGTTACATCGTTACATAGGAAAAGAATATTTAACTAACCTCCCAAAGATTTCTTCTATACAGTGGCTTTTGGGCGAACATGCAAACACGATCAAAGATATCATGAAAGTATTTTTTACTACTATTACTACTACTATACTAATAATATTGCTCCAAAGAGCTAACAGCGGTTTTCATTTGTTCCCTGAAAAATAAATAAAAATGGTGCAAGATATTTGATGATTCTGAAGCTTATGGCCAGATGTGTGCAAAATGCATCACATGCTCTGGAGTTGGTTATTTTCTCTTAATATGTAAGTAATTAAATGGATGTTTGGATGGTGTGATGAAAAATTTTACTAAGAAGTTTTGTGCAGGACTAGAAGTTGCTTGTGACTAGAAATTGTTGTTACCAGAGAATGGTGTTGTAAAATATTAGAGGGCCAGACCTTGGTAAGGGTAAGATTATTCTGATCAAGGTGTTTTCTCTTCTTCAGATGTCCGTGTTTAAATCATACTTATAAAATCTCAATGTTACAAATAATTAATTCTCTTCCTCTCCCATGCTAAGGAACGTTGGGTCCTGTTGCGCAGCAGCAAAAAAAGATCGTGAGCCTTTTTACTCTTGCCTACCAGTGTGCGATTTTCTCAAAAATTCCACAACAATTTTGTAAAATGGCAGTGTATCTATGTGAGAATTTAAGCTTTGAATAGAAAGGAAAGCCTTTCATCCTTCCTTGACATTTTAAGATCTGCAAACGATCCATGTTCTCTTTGTGTAGTTTCGTGTACTGTATAAAGATTTGAAAGCTCATGTTTAAAGTCTGACATCACATGAAACACTAAAGAGTTTTGAAACGAGATACACCAGACCTCTTAGCTTCATGCAAAGCTAAAGAAGCAAACATCAAACACCAGTTATTTGTAGTAAAGGGGAAATTGTGCACATCTTGACCATTTATTCTTTTTAAACCGAGAGAATGGGAACAAAAATTTAGGCAGTCGGGGGGGCAGACTAACCCTTGATACAAATTATTCAATTTAGATTCTAGTCACGTTAATTACTAATGAAAAACCCTCGCACTTGATTCAGTGTTGTGCAACATTGTCTAAAACTTGGTACAGCACGGCAGTCCGCCTACAGAACAGCGTCAACACACTGCTTTCTGCTTGATTGCTGATGGCTTTATTTCTATGCTATCTTTTTTTGTTAACATTTTGCATTGCCCTCTCTCTCTCTCTCTCTCTTTCTCTCTAACTCTCCCCCAACTCTCTCTCTCTCTCTCTTTCTCTCTCTTCCCCACCTCTCTCTCTGTCCCCTCTCTCTGTCCCCTCTCTCTCTCTCTCTCTCTCTCTCTCTCTCTCTCTCTCTCTCTCTGTCCCCTCTCCCGCTCTCTCTCTCTCTCTCTCTCTCTCTCCCCTCTCTTTCTCTCTCTCTGATGAATTTCGGTCCCTGCTGAGGAGCCATAGTACAGTATGCAATTTGCTTGTCGACTGTTGCCCTGGTAGGACATGCACCAACACTGCTGTGATCTTGGGGAAATATTCTCTACAGCCAAGGAGCTCACGCAGTCCACCCTCGCCAGTCTTTGAGTAAAACTTTAGCGTCCACTTTCTTTCTTTCTTTCTTACTCGTTTTCTTTCCTCGCCTCCAAACCTAACTTTCTCCTGTCAGGAGCAATTTTCCTCACGCCTTTCTTTCTCAAACGATACTGATTCACAATGCTGGAAAATCGCCTACTTGTGCTGTTTGAAAAGCAGCAAAAAGAAAGTTCAGCACTTAATTACCAGTACACGCCTTTGTGCTGAGGAGATAACTGCCTCCCACTTCCATAATCAACTCTGGCAGCCTCGCCCTTGCCAATGCAGGGGATGAGAAATACTTAAAGAATCAAGGATTGTCTATTTCTCTCTTATGACAACAAGACTCTTGTGGGAAAACATTCACACATATTTTTCTCAAACATAAAACCATAAATAAGATGACCCAATTTGTCACTTTTCAATAGTCTAAAGTATATTAGGAATTACATGGACTTGTTTATTTATAGATTCAGTAGTTATTGCTGATATCAGGACTCGTTTCTCAGATGGTACTGAGACATCCCAGATACTACTGTAGATATTTAATCCTCCATTCCAGAAAAACCAATCATTAAGCAATAAAAAAAAAGCTCTGTTTTTGGACACAAGCTTCCTTGCTTCAGTCTCAGGTCTCATAGATGCATTTTAAGGATTCATACATCCTAAAGATTTTATTTTTACAATATAATTGAAGCTAAAAATATAGCTGTTTTTAGCTGAGTATGGCTTTAACTATAGTATACTAGTCGATTAGGTGTTTTTTCTGTTGTAAAAATAGCCATGCATCCCCTTTATAGTACAAATAACTGACTGGATTTTATCTTTTACTGGATCCGTTAATCGTATGATCAGACATCCCAAGTCAAGTCAAATCAAGAATCTTTTATCGTCATTTCATCTTTATATAGCTGACGCGGTACACAGAGAGATGAACTAACGTTCCACCAGGACCATGATGCTACATAAAACAACACAGAGCTAAAGACTTAAAGGAAGTTGTCCACCGTGTGCAACCCAGTGCAAACAGATGATACAAATACTACAGGACAAATACACGCAATAACATTAACCAGTGTGTATTCTGTATATTATACACTACATTGTGCAGTAGTAAGTATAAAAATCTTCTTGCAAGGAAGTGACATATGGTGTTTTTTTTTTAGTCTATCTCTTCATTTTTTTACTCCATGTTCTCGATTTTGTAGTGCTTGTGTGGCAGTGGAACATTTCAGAATCACTAAACAAATAAAAGGCTGCCACCTTTATCCTGTTTAGAGAGAGACAGAGAGAAGGAAATACCTCCAAGTCATGTCCTTGGATTGTCTTTCATGAGAATTTTAAAGAAAAGGCCTTTGCCATCAGTAGACCTTTCCGTGTTTGGGTAAATTGGTACGAGCAGCCACTCACCTGGTGCACATGGTGTATAATGATACCATCAGAGAACCTTTAATTTGCCACATTTGTACCTTGTCACCTGGGTTAATACCTACTTAACTCTGTTGGATTTCAGGAAATCCATGCAAACAGGCTAATACACACATGTGCACGCAGCTCGGGTTCCTGTGAGTCCCGGAGGCTGACCTGCAAACTGTGCATTACTCACTGAAGTATAGCAATGCTCTGCCCACACACACACACACACACAAACACACACACTTCAATAACCTACGGCGTAATTACAGGCAGCATTTTAATGTGCTGCCACTTGTCATAGGAGAGTTTATGAAAGTCTGTATGTTTTCTAACTGCAAATGATGTGTCAGACTATGGGAGAAAATAAAAAAAATAAACTAACAGAGCTCAAATTCTTGATAAAACTCAGAGCATCAGCGGAAACATGAAGATGCCTTTATATCTCATCTTCCTTGAGATGAAAGCACCATTCGAGTTATTTTGTACACATTAAGTATATCGATGATCATTCCTAGCATTGCTCATGTCCTTCCTCTGTGCTATATTTCCCTTCCTCTCATTTCCTTTTATCTTATGTTCTTATTCTGGCATTGTGGTTTAAAAATATATAATGTCCTCCTCCTCCTCCTCTTCCTCCTTATGTCTCATTCTGAAGAATTCACCTGTGATCAGTGAATTAAATTCCTCAGCATGTGTAGAGTGAGACATATGTCTCACAGTTAGATGATTAACCCTCCTTCATCCATCACTCTGTCAGGACATGATCACATTGTTCCACTGTATCCTACACACACACACACTTCACTCCAAATTCATTTACAGTAGCAGTAGTAGTAGTAGTATCCTTGGAAAGTTGGGAATTGGCGGCATGCTGTGTCTCTGAATGGCGTTGAGGTTATGAATTAAATTACAACACAGGCACCATGTGAATTATTCCACTGAACGATACACCTGCTGGAAAACGTTAGAAGTAAATAATCTGCTCATAATCTCAAAAGATCTTTAGTCATAATAATTATCTACTGTATATAATATAGATATTTCTATTAATAATTCATCTTAACTGAATTTATCCATTTTATTTTTTTATCTATCCAATACCCATAATTTTATTTATTTTATTTTTTATACCCATCCATTTTATGTATATATATATATATATATATATATATATATATATATATATATATATATATATATATATATATATATAAATGGATGTTTTCTTTTTTTTTTAAGTCAACACATAACTTTCTTAAAAGTTCTTATATTGCAAAAAATGTGTGGAAGCATTTTTGGAGAAAAGGTAACACAACGTAAGACGATGAATTGATATATTTTCCTAAATCTATGATTCTTGCACCTAAAGTCATAAAAACAAGGAGATGCTGTACAAATTATTGTTGGAAAACTTTGTCTCTTTGCTTCACTAAGGAACTGAAAGGCTGGCAAGCAAGCTCTATCCTCTCAGGACCAGAATTCTGTACGGAGCCATGCAATACATTTTTTGTTCTCCAACAAATCCCTTTGGAGATTTTGAGGTACTGGAGCCTTTCAGAGCTCTTTAGATACTCTACAGTATCTTTACTGAAACACCAATCTTTGGTTTCATGTCCATCTTCCTGCTCACCTCTTCCATTTTTAGATGAGCTGAGTAAAACTGCGTATCCCTAATAAAGGTTTTAGTCCCGAGCCTCTTCAACTTCGTAGGAGAGATGCTCATACAGTATTTTATGAGCTACAAATTCTATGTAGCCCAAAAAATGAGTCTCTCTCTAGTCCATTTATTCTTTTCTCTCTTAACTTTTTTTTTTCTTTTTTCTTTTTTGCCTATTGTAGCATGTCAGTCCAGCTGTTACACAAGGAATAAAATTAGCAATGCTGCTGTTTTCTCATGCTAGGACCTTTCTTTACTAAAGTCAGCCTCAAACCCATCTATGAAACTCGGTAGACTGTCTAGATGACATTTTCTTGCCCTAATTCATGCCTCTAGAAAGCTGCCACTTTGTATTTGACCAGGTAACACCAAACACCAAACAGATTAATGGCACACAGCTATTAGTGTATCCTACAGGATCCTACAGGATACAATTAGTGTATCCTACAATATACACTAATTGTTTATAATAAATAATAGAATAGGAGCAAATAGAATTAGTTAGAATGCAACAAGCTTTCCTTCCTGGAAATAATTTTACTGTCTACCCACAACATACAGCTTTTTTCGATTAGCATATATACGCACTATATGGTCAAGCATTTATGGATACCTGACCATAATGCCCCATGCTCTGGACTTTACCAAGCTGTTTCCACAAACCTGGAAGCAAACAATCTTTGTATTATACAGAATGAAAAAACTTTTTCTAAAAGTTTTTCTACTTTAATACACCTGAAGAATTTAAAGTGCTTCACCATCTGTCACAGTATGTTTTTTTTTTTTTAGCCGAGTAGGAGCACCTATACCTTTGTAAAGAATTTGTATGCTTTTACCACCAACGCAAGTCCAGTGCATTTTTTTCCTTTCCTGATATATTTCTCTATGTAGTTACAAACTTTAAAAAGCAGCATTTTAACTGAAAAGGTAAACAGGTATCTGGACAGGAATCAGATTTTTACCTAAGGACTGATCTCAAAGTGAGTTAATTTGTTTGCTCATTCTGAGCATGGAATAATTTCTGGAAATCTACCACTACAAATATGACTGTGATCTTCTTCTTTCAGTGACACATTGCCTGCAATATTTTTCAAATACTTCAAAAGAACTCTCTTGTAATACATTATAGGATTTCCTACACCAAGTATAGGCACTATGTAATATTTCTTACAGATTTCAGCCAACACAAGACTCTATCCAGGGTTCCTTGAGGGTTCTTTGGATACGCTCTTTGGAGTTTTGGCTTCCTACAGATAGTTCTTTCTGATAGTCAAACACACTGTTGTGAGCTTCTACATAGAGCTTATAAAGGACTTACAAAAGAACCAGTGTAATTGCTTATGGGAAGCTGCTGATTTTCAAATTGACGGACCTTCAAGGCTTCTGGACATGGTTATCATTGCTTCCCTTTCAAAGAGATTTAAGAGATTCATCTTTCCCAGGTCTAGACCCAGGTCTAGCTGCGGTCTTGCTGTCTTGAATATACTGTAAGCCTCATGTTAATTTATCTCTTAGTTCTATGTCAAGCTCTGAACCTGCTCTAAAGGATTGTATTGAATTTTTTATTGAAAATGTAGAAATTCATGGATACTGGAGGTGAGTCTGTATGGGATGTAAGTCCATTGCACCAATTTTTCACCTCTATGATCAATTTAGCGTCACCGATCCACCTACCGGAATGTTTTTGGGGCATGGGAGAAAACTGGTGCATTCATGCAAAGCATGTTATGTGAGATACCTTATTCAGAGAGACCAGAAATGTGAGAGACAAACTTTGTGTGTGCATACGTGTTGTTTGTGTATTCTCCTTTGCCAATATCAGCCAGATATAATGGACTGTTTGTGCCCTTCTTCTTTTCCTTTAAAAATCAGAGCTACACCTTCAAGATCTTTTAGCATCCCTTTTCAGAAATGCTTACCGCGGTGAGAAATGAACTCATAGAAAGTTCCGGTTCATAAGTCATCTGTGCCGGCGTCATTATGGCTTAAAGTCATCAGCATCCCTCCTGGGGTTCAGGCAGATGGGCTGATCTGATAATGATCCGCTAATGCTAGTGTCAACCTAATGGAATAGCTTAGCTTATTCTGTCACTCATACATGCACACTCTCACAAGAGCAGTGAAATCAATGTAGTGTTACACATACAGACACTCAGATGCACACATGGACACTAAAATCAATGAACTGTGATTTGCACAAACAAGGCTATTAAGTACATAATAGGCTCAGTCAGCATTAACTGAATTAAAGACTGGACATCCGGAGTATTTTCTCCATTCTGAATTCCGAGGGGAAGCAAATTAGCGAAGGAAATAATCATATGAGCGGAGACATTTGCACAAATATCGGTTCTCAAATTGCTTACATCCATAAAAATGACGTCTTGTGTGGCCGCCCATCTTGTATCTCTCATTCCGGCAATTAACAGTAAATTTTATCTTTCTTTATCTCCTACTGATCTGTCCATCACTCACGCTGCAGGGGGACACCTCGTCAGAGGTCGTTCCCTCGCTCCCTCTGTCGGTTTGAGCTCTGAAGAAGACAGGAACAGAGTGCTGACATCGGCAAAGGAGACAATAGAGGAGAAACAAATCTCTCTTGTCTTGCTAATACACCTGAGGCTTGATAGGACAAGTATGTAGGTCGTTATAATTGCACGTCTAACTGCTGCCTTCGGTTGTGTCCGTGTCCAATCTGCCTAAGTGTTACCAGGACAATCAAGAGAGATTTGAGGCTCTTTGCTGTATGAATCTATTTTATGGTGTGCGTTGTATAGAATGTCAAACTCAGACACCTTACTATTTCCTCTTTCTTAATTCCCTTCACTGTCTCTTCTATATTCAATCCTCCTTCTTTTCCTTTTTCATCCCACAATTTTCTCTTATCCCCCCCTTTCTTCCTCGCTCTTTCTTTCTTTCTTTCAACGTCCCAACAGGTCGGCAGTTGACGATCTTTAACAGCCAGGCGTTCATAAAAATCGGCGGTGGTGAAAAAGGCCGCAACTTCCAGGGTCAGATCTCGGGTCTGTACTACAACGGCCTGCAGGTCCTAAAGCTAGCGGCGGAGAGTGACCCGAACGTGCAAGTGCAGGGCAACCTGCGTCTGGTGGGCGAAGTGCCCTCGGTCCTCACCACAGACACCACATCCACCACGCCGCTTGCAGACATGTCCACCACTATTATGGAGACTACAACCACCATGGCCACCACCACCACTCGCAAGCAGCGCTCACCCACCATGAGAGACACTGTCACACAGGTGAGGGTTAACAAAAACAACAAAAAACTAAAAAAAAAAAAACATTCAGCACTACATGCTGAGCGATAAGGTGGAATTTTCCTCCTCTCTGGTCTTAAATTATTATTATTATTATTATTATTATTATTATTATTATTATTATTATTATTATTACAGCAGAGTAAAAAGATGGATTTCTGTTAGGTGCTAATATTAGATGAGGAGAAAGAGGGTGAGAGTTAAATAAAGATGAGAACGTGCACACAACACAGACTATAAACATACCGTCACACCTAATCAAATATTCATCCGTCTTTATTAGTCAGTTTTAGATTTACCCCTCATCCCTTTTTTTCTCGTCTGTGCCCTTTGCTAACGGCAGTGTGAAAAGCGCAAAGCTGTGCTATTGTCCAAATTGAATAAAGGCAGGAAGGAACACTTAATTATCCCAAAAGAGCATTAGAAAAAGTGTTCAAGTGTGAAGTGGCTATTAGCCTGTGACACACAAGTGTTCAGTCAACGGGACAAAGACGTAGCCACTGCCAACCCCTTTTAATTTATTGTTATAGCTTCATGCCACAGTACAATACTACTCCCTTATTTTAGATCAGACAGAATGTTAAACATAGATAAACATAGACACATTGCCAACAAAACAATTCTGCTTTGAATTTATTATTTAATTCTAGCTCAAAGTGAAATTTTGAATGTAGCATGCCCCAGGCTGTTTTTTTTTTTCTTAACAGTGCATAATGTTGAAGAAGCTAATTATTGATTATGCACTGAAACACACACACAAAAAAAACAGAGACGTAGCTAACACTAGTAATGTTGGGAAAACAATTAACAGCTGAATTAATGGATCATTGTTTGCATAATAAATAAGTCCACAGTGGCTAATTAATATAAACTAATGTCTTAACTGTCTTTTTGGTGGTTAATTAAAGAAATAATTCGCATGAAACTTTTTTCTTTGCTGATGGTTTACGGCGTATTATATTAAGCAGTTTGGAGAACAGGAGGATGTGATTGCATTGGAACTATAAATACATCAAATGTTCTCATGTTCCCCTCCTGCTTTTACAAGACAACAGCGAACAGCTGTCATAGTGAGACAGAGAAGAAGGACTTCAATCATACCTGTCTTTATGGAAGAATAGAAGTGCAGAGATCGAGAGGCGTCACGTGTCTTTGATCTTGCCGTCTAACACTTTGATGGTTAAAGAAAACGTTGTTTGTACTCTTTGATGTTTTTTTTTCCTCTTGGTCTCGTTTAGCTGAGCTCTACCGTCAATGCTGAAAAACAGAAATAGAGTTTTTCTATGTGATGAAACTGATGCTAATAAAAACCACGTTTAAGTTTTTTTCCTTCTTCGCTATCGTTGGTCAATCTTTCACTGAAGTTTGGTGTGAATGTTTTGTAAGTCAAACCAGACTTAAAATTCCCACCAAATTTAGAAATTTTTCAGTCCATACAGTACCTGCGTGTGTTGGTTGAAAAAGCCGATCCGCCACAACTGACCGAAAACAGTGACGACACGGCTGTAGATTTACATTTAGTGATACCTAGAAAACTCCATAAAAGGCTAAACTCAGCTTGAGCTAAAAACAACACAATGACAATATGGTGAAAAAGATCCTAGGCATGCTTCCAATTATGTATCACAGCCAGTTGGCTAACAGACGCACACTAAACACTATTAACTTTCCTAAGGAGCCATTCTTATCTCCTAATTAAACCATATTTGGCTTGATTTCTGGATTTGTTTTTTTTGGGAGATATTTCATACAAAATGACAAATTTATGCAAAAAAATTATTAATACATTGACTGATTTATACAAATCTCATCATCGATTATACAAGCAGTCAAGAGATATCCACAATTAATGTGTCCTCTTCTGTATATTTACACATTTACAGCATTTGGCAGACGCTGTTATCCAGAGCGACTTACATTTATCTCATTTATACAGCTGAGCAATTGAGGGTTAAGGGCCTTGCTCAGGGGCCCAGGAGGACAGCTTGGAGGCCCTGGGATTTGAACTCACGACCTTCCGATTAGTAGTCCAACACCTTAACCACTAAGCTACCACGTCCCCGTGTACACAATACACAATTTATTTTCTGAACAAATTAGAGTGTCAAGAACTCCACATTTGTTGTATACTGTAGATCTTAATAAATGATGTCCATTGTACGGTTTGTAAATGTGTCATGCTAGATAAATTGTTTTCACCTCTCATTTTTTTCCATAGATCAATGTAAAAAAAAAAAAAATAGTGCAGAGCCATTTTTCTGTTTTATTCTTCACAAAAAAAGGACTGTAGTGTCTTCCACTTTCTACTTGTAACCACTTCTATTGGGGGAAATTATATATGACACTACTCTGGATTATGTTCAGCGTAACTTAGTTCTTTATTGAAACAAAACAACAAAAAAAATAAAAGAATGGTGCCTGATGGGCAGAGAGGCTACAAACCAATACATATAATAAGCCAAAAACAGAACAATGGAAAAACAATGACTGTATATTTTTTTTTATGGATCCTACAAGGACTAGATATGAAAATAGCTTACAATCAGGACCTGAGCAGCTCAAAAACAATGTCAGCGATTAAGAATGATGAGTTAGGTAGCATGCCAAAAACATGATTAAGCAGACAGATATATGTTACTCCATTGAAGCTATTGAGGTCAACTCAGATCAGGAATTTCACAGCATCTAAATTTCTTAAGACAAGACTTCCACAATGTTTATGCTCCACTTTTAACCTTGTATGTTGTTTGGGTCTGTTTGACTCATATTCATAAACATCAATAGTTTTGAAAAACTTTGCTTCCTTGTAAATTTGTTGATTTTTTTCCCACTCATAACTTGATTGAATTTGATTTTCTTTTTTTTTTTATTACATTTTTTATTACATTGATTGTGTTGAAATAAAAACCCAAAAATGCAGTGGGTCCACCAGACCCATGAACACTGGCTGAGTAACAAAAACACGAACATCATACAAGGTTTAAAACTATACACTACTGTACAGTAGCCAGTTTTAGAATCAGACATACAAGCCCAAGCCATGACATTACCTTCATCGTGCTTGTTCTAGATCATGAGCAGATTTGTTCTTTCTCCAAACTTTGACAGGTTCTTGCAGTTTCCACCCACAGGTGAAACCCAGACCAAGAGTAAATATTTAGAGCCATCATCTGCTTAAACAATCAATCAAGTGGCGCAAACCTGGGCAAGAACACAGTTCATCACATTTTCAGATGTTTTTTAACTGCTTGGAAATGGATGGGTTCAAACAAAAATGCCAATTTGTTTGATACATCAAGATATTAATATCAGCACGCAAAAGCTTAAATTCTAATCTAGCATCTCATTCATCTTACGAGCTGAATCCTATATCAAAAGCAAAAGAATCGGATTTTCCGATACTTTCGGAGGGCACTAGAGACTGAAAAATTGAAAAATCCATGGATAAGTAATATGCTTTTATGAACAATGAAAGGTACACATACAGTGTAACATATTAAGCTTGTTTAAAAAGCAAGAAGTGGCTCAAACAAAAGGGTTTCTAGTTCAAGTTCAAATGAGTTCAATTTGAGAAATTTTTCATAGAAGCTCTAAAAGCTTGTGACCATGTCGTTTGCAAATGAATCTGTAATGTCTGCACTTATTTTATCATTAAAGTCTAAATGGTGGTGGATTTATGCTTAAAATACATTTTATATGAGATATCAAAATGCCAGCATCAATTATTGTATGGAAATGGTGGTGAAAAGCTACAGAAAATCAGAATGTCCTTCACCGACGGATAAAATATGATGCTTCTTTACAGATTTAAGGGAGAATTTCTGTCTGAGGTTGACCTCAGAATATTTGAATCTTTTGTGTTAATAAGTAAATTGAACAAAGGATTACTGGGAAAAAAATTAGAAAAGCGAGTATTGACGTTATCAGTCATTTCTACTGTGCATTTGGAAGAAACATCATCATTTGTAATGGAACTTTATAGCTTAAATTGAAATTAGTAACAAGTTTAAAAGGTGCTCACATATAAAGCAAAATACCCATCTTCAAAAAATATTGGTCCCATAATAGAATAGTAATTATCCAAGAAATAAAGAACTGCTTAATTATGAAGTATATTCAGAAAGAAAAACAGCAGCAAATGATGTTTTAAGTCTATTTTTTATTGAAAGTTTGCTTGCATAATAACCCGATTAACTGGTTTAATACCAGGAGTCCATGATGCGCCTCATGCTCATGAACCTCATGCCACCGTAGTCCCTGAAGTTCCTGTACTCTCCAGGCCTGAAGTACCACATCCTGCCTCTGTAGTGTGGATACTCATACATGAGCCAGTGGCCGTCCATCACGTGGCAGGACATGCAGCCGTTGGACCAGTGGTAGCGATCCATGAAGGAATCACAGTCATCCGTCGCCTCCATCATCTGACCCATGAAGTTGTCCCTCTCGTAGAGCCTCATTCTGTAGGATCCTCTGTACTGTTTGGGGAAGAGGACAAACACTGTCATTTTTGGACAAACATACCTACTGGGATATATGTATCGTAAAAAGGATGTTAAGTCTAATAGCGTACCATGGGGATCATGCGGCAGGACCTGATCCAGTTGTTGCCCCAGCCCCACATGTTCATGTAGTCAGCGTACTCGCCCCTCCTCATGAAATACTGGTTTCCCATGTAGTTGGTGCGGTCGTAGACCATCCAGCAGCCGCTCTCCACCCTGCATGAGTGACAGCGGCTCATGTAAGAGTGCATATCGGCACAATCACCGGTGCACTCCCAGGAGCGCCCCATGAAGTTCCTGTCCTCATAGAAGATAACCTGTTTAATAAAAAATGACAAATTGTATGTTAATAAATAAAAACAAGACAATATAATTGTGTAATCTCTTTAATCATCGTTGATGATTACAATACCTTGCCCATAGTCATGATGGCTGGTTTGATTTGTTCAAGCTGGTTCCAACTGATGAACTGACATCCTGTGGGGTTTAACCCTTGCATTTATATGTGGACTAAGACTAAAGAATTTGTGCCTCCTATTGTAAAGACTCCTGACTAAGCAACATAGCACAGAGGCCCATAGAAATCTGAAGAGCTTTCACCACATTTCCATGTGACACAGTCTCCAGAAGTTCCAGTTGACAAGTCAGTAGATTCATGGCTTTTAAAAAAGGTATTATTTTACCATTGGAATGGCATGCTTAGGTTGTTTTTACAGCATTAAGCATTTTAGGGCTCCATAGATTTTCATTAAATGTCTAAAATTCTGAAAAAAGACTTTTATGATTTTTATGTAAGAGCATTTTCTTCTTTACAGCAAAACCAATAACAACAACAACAACTACAACAACAAACTACAACTGCAACAACAAAATAATAATAATAATAAAAATAATAATAATAATAATAATAATAATATACTAAATAATACTTTTAAATGAATATTTAATAATATTTGTAATAAACACATTATTACTATTTTAATAATCTTATTTATTTATTTATTTGTTTGTTTGTTTGTTTGTTTGTTTGTTTGTTTATACAGACATACATACATACATACATACCAAAAAAAAATAATACAGTACAGTGTAATACATAAACAATACAGAATTATACATAACACAGACAAGTAGCCTGGAACTGGAAAAAGATTAACAACCCAATCTCTCCATCTTTCTCTCCTTCTCTCTTTCAGAACACAGATGATCTGCTTGTAGCGTCAGCAGAATGTCCTAGTGATGATGAGGATTTAGAGGAGTGTGAGCCTGGCGGTGAGTACGTTTTTCTAAATTGGGGTGTATTATTGGAGACTAATGGGGCATACACACACACACAGATAGAGAGATATTGATCAAAACCTAGGATATTATAAATACAGCTGTGATTGGTCAGTATTGTTGCCATTACTTTAACATTGTACATGTAACATCATGCCCTGTTACCTTTACAAGAGTGTGGCAGAGAGAGTTGCTTTTTTTTCCTTATTATTGTTTTGTTTTTTGAAGCTGGAATGACTGAGAACAGCCAAGATACATTTTATTAGGCTAAAAGAATTAAGTGTATTTTACTTCAAATTTTCTTTCAAAAAAATGTTCATACAAATTAGAACAAATGATGGGCTTTTCCTGAAAATTGTTCTTTTTAGAGTAGATGCTAAGATATTACTCGGGTTGTTAAGAGAATGAGTATTGCGTGCACACCCAAATACACACGCACAAAAAACAAGTATTCAGCAAGCAGAACTGAGCGTCAGCACAAAATCTTTCCACAAAAGAATCAGGTTCTATAACAAATCCATTGTTCTACTCTTCTTTTTATTGTAATTGTCAAGTTACCCTTGTACCACATACATTTATGGCATTTGTCAGACAACAGTCCACTTATCCAGACTGACCTCGTTTATACAACTAAATAGCTACAGAATAAGGGCCTCGCTCAAGGACCCAGCAGCAGCAGCAGCAACAGCAGCAGCTTGGCAGTGCTTGGATTTAATTCAACTCTTGACCTATGCATCAAAGCAGTTTTTCCTCCTGAGCAGAAAAAGGTTAATTAATCAGGGCTGTGTTGGTCAAAGGCAACTATCACAACATTGTATGAAAGATAAAAACATATATAAATAAACAATCATCATCATCATCATCATCATCATCATCATCATCCTCAAAAGTTGAAAAAAAGCTAATTTTAGATGATGTTGCAAAATAAAAGACATGTGACAAGATTATAGACTAGACTATACTAGATCAAAATTGAATGAGGATTAAACTGATCTTTTAGAACAGAGGTTAAGTCCACTTTGGCAAATAACAAATTCTTTCCACTGAGAATACCTGAAGACTAATTTGAGAATTAAAATAGTCCCTATAGGGGATTTAGTCTTGTTCCTTAGTACAAGGTCATTTACTGAATACAGTACATCACTCTATTTGCGCATTATGGCTTGAGCGATTCTCAGGCAAATTTTGTTTTATATAAAGCAAAACTTTGTCATGCTGCAGTGTTCCTACTTTGGTAATAACAACACAAATTTGTAGAAGACATGGAAATCTGTTTTTGAATAACTGAATGGCGGAAAATCCAAATTAACATTGTTAACTCAGCTCAGCTCAACTCCGCGTGACCCCAAGAATCAGGAGAAAGTGGACTTGTGTTTATGCAGCATACATTGTGGAGTTATTATAGTTCAAAAAAAAAAAAGATGGGTTGCCATTGATTCCCAAATGGAAGAAGAAGAAGAAGAAGAAGAAGAAGAAGAAGAAGAAGAAGAAGAAGAAGTACTGTACTAATAAAGAATATCTTTAGCTAAAACAGAATGAATATTTAATGATAATGTTTTCCAAATCTTTGGTGAAGGCTGCATCAGCAAATTATATTTGTTTTTAATGTGGTTTATGCGGCAATATCACACTTTTATCATACAACCTAATGTTTTAGATTCGTCAAATTTTATTTACATGCTGATATTTGCCCCAATGCAAATGATTGCTTTACCAACAATAGGTTAAGAATTCACTACGCTAAAGTCAAGGCTAATTTCAAACAGCATCCTGTACCATATATATCTCCATATATGACTGTTTGAATTTACCCTGCATCTTAACTTCAAATTTCCAGTAATGTTTTTCTTATATTTTCCTATTGTAAAGTATTGGCACCCTTGAATTTAACCATTCCTTGTGTGTCAATCATAGCCATGTTACACAATGGGAATGTCGGTCATTAAACACCACAGAGACAGGGGCTTTGGAGAGAAAGAGTGTGGGCAAGATGCAATTCCAGCTTTAAACACTGCTGATTACTGACACGTGTGTCCTGTTGTGTTGCGCCTGAGGAAACAGGGATTGGATTAAATAAAAAAAAGAAAACAAAGAAGCATAGAGAGTATTATGATGATGATCTTGGGGTCTTGTGAAACGTCTCACAGACCCCATTCCTCCCAGTCTATCTCTATGGGCTAATTAATCTCTGCCCTTGTTAGACATCCCTAATTACACTATTTAATGAAGCCTGGCTTAGGGTTCTCTCCTTTCTAATGAGCCAACAACACAATGTAGTCAAACACAAACAATGGCATCCTTTAGACATCCCTCAAACGCACAAACATGCATGCTGTGCGCACATAGTCCATATTTATTATGCTTTATGTATTAAAAGAGGTTGATACGGTTCAGGAATTTGGTTGCCTCTGCCAGAAGGTTAAAAATTGGCTGTAGCTTTTGAAAAGATAACAAAAAATATAAATTCTGTTTTGCAACATCCATTTCAAGCTCTAGATTGCAGCCCTAATTTATTTTAATTGACGAAGGAAGTCTAAATGCATAAACCTAATGATATAAAGAAGGTTGAAATGTTCTGGACATTGGCGAACTGACTAAATACTGAAAACAATAGTTTTCCTTTTGTTTTTGTGTGTCTTTTGTTTTTGTGTAACTTGACTTGACTTGAAAAGGTTTATTTTAATACCATGTCTATATTTCTGGCAGGCGTGTATACAGCATGTGTGCTTTATTAACGTTGTAACATTTTATTGCGTGTTTTATTGTACATTTTTCAGAAAGTCCTGCTACCTATTCCTAGCCACAGATTCACATATTCAAATGGATTAACAAGCTAATTATAAGAATAAGAATAACGACAGGATGTTTTGGCTAAACAACACTATATTATTGTAGATCATCTGAATTTTACCCATCTCTAATGCAGCTGACTGAGTAACCGCTTAAATTCGTTGATTTACCAGAACATCAGTTTGAGCTGTCAATTCAAATCAAATGTAGCCTATTTGTATAGCCCAATATTAGACTTATATGTAAACATGTTTGTATTTATCCCCAATGAGCGAGCTTGAGGTGACTGTAGTGACTGTGGTGAGGGAAAAGCTCCTTAGATTTAAGAGGAAGAAACCTTGAGAGGAACCAGACTCAAAAGGGAACCTCATCCTCATCTGGGTGACACCGGAGGGTGTAATTATAAGTCGCCTGTGAATGAAAGAGAATCAAATAATCATACCAGATTAGTGATCTGCTGCACCGATGATACGTTATTAAATTATAACATGCAAAATCTGAATATCTGGACTTTTTTCCTATTTCAAGTGCTGCAGTAAAATAAATCGCCAGCAGGCAGTAAACCCTCATGGCCATAAACAGATCGATTAGAACAGTAAAACATTTTTGATTAGAGAGCTTTCCCTAAGAGCCTCGCAGAACCATTACAACAAGCCCTAAACCCCAATTCTCATTTTCTTTAAACTGAGATGAAAATTGTGCACTAAAGACTTTGTGGCAAAATGTCAATCGGTGCTCCATGAACACCATTGAATATCCGCTGAACCATATATATATTTATATTTTATCTTATTTATTTTTCTTTCAAAGAAAGAAGATTATTGCAGTAGCATCTACAACTACTGAGCTGTGGAGAAATTGCTAGAATAACATCCACATCGTTATTCATAATTTCACCCTGATGTAGTTAATGAAAAAAGTATATTTATGACTCTCAATATAAAAACATTTAGTTCTTTGGTGAATGAGAAACGTGCCACTACAGTCTTAAATTAAATGTACAAAACGGTGAAATCAATAATTACAAAGGTATTTCAAATTAAAGGCACATTTATTATCATTGGCTCAGCGGATGGAATCGAACCTGAATTTAAATTTCAATTTGATTCCATAAACAATATGAATAAAGGCTTTATTTCAGATTTGTGCATTTTAAACCTTAAACATAAGAACTCTTAAACCTCCAAACATAAGAACCCTTGAAAAATAATCTAGAATAATTTTTCAATATTGGGACTAAACGTACAGAACTAGGAGCTTTCATGTCAATCGTTCATAAATGTTCAAAGGAGACAAACTGTACCTTTTTAGTCACCAGTGATTTAATAGTGAGGTGGTCTGGGAGAACCCCCTTCAAGTGATTCTGAATCTAAATTCAGGGGCAGAAAGAAACTGATTAGATCTTCTATCTAATTTCTTCACACTGTAAATCTGAGGCAATGATCATTTTGTTGGATAGCTACATGCTTTCTACCACATTGATCGGAACCCTAATCAATTTAGTTCTTTATCAAATAGAATGTCTGATTGTTCTATGCCGCTGCCATCATCATCATCATCATCATCATCATCAGAAAAAAAACATGCTTATGCACTCTGTGGGCAAAATGATTAAATTATTTTTTTCTTAAACGACCTTGAATTAATCT
>NC_083461.1:30483492-30488492 GCF_030014155.1 Tachysurus vachellii | reverse complement strand
TACTAAAATGCCAAAAACATCTTGCATATAAACAGCAGGACCTAAAGGTAGTTATGTATATAAATATAATCAACATCATCTGTCCAATCAAAATTGAGAATTCATCCATGCATTATGTAAGACACAAAGAACTTTTATTTTACCTTGGCTGTTCTGAGTTTTTTCTGAATTAACCCTGTATCTAACTGAGCCAGAGTTATTTGAGGACATTAGCAGCAAACAGTGCTTCATGGCGCATTACTGACTACCAGCTGTTTGTTCTTTATAGCTCAGCTACACACTGAGGGCAGTCTGTGTATATTGTGTCCTAAGGCTGACAGGCATTTTACTGCATTAAGTTATACCTCCCTCTTTTTTAAGCCTTGCTATGTATACTTAATCTTCTCTGAAAACCAGAGTTCTCACAAAGACCAGTGGTTAACTGCATCACCACCGAAATCACAGGGAGATTACTTTTTAATAAGGTGACTCCAAGATTTAAGCTTCTTGTGGCCACAAGCTACATCTCTTAAGATCTATTTTTAAGATATATTTCGAAGTGAATTGCCTTTTCCACCTGTCCCCATCAAATAATTAACTCTAGGCCAAGTATCAAGTTGTGTGTTGTATCAGTGTACATTTATGGCTATGATATATTAACACGGGGCCTTAAAATATTGATTGTCTCCACAGTTTTCTGTTGATGAGTGTTCTATTCTGTTGTATTGGCTTATGGCAACAAAATTTCTGTCTTTGGGATAATAGGAACAGCTTTTATAAATAAAACCAAGATATTGATTTGTGCTCATGGGGTTAATAGAAAAAAGTGTAAATAGTCAAATAATTTAGTAACAAATAATGTAATCTCTGATAAATGGATTATTTCATTACACCCGAAAAGTTCTTTTTTTTTTATAGTGAATGCTTCAACCATATTATTGGAGACTGCATGAAAAAACTAATCCCTTAAGTACCCGATAATACGTTTTTGTATTAATTCGTCTGTTTAAGCTGTGAATAAATGTTCTGTATCTCATTCACTCAGTAACTGTTTCATATTGGCTTTGATCACTGGGCAAATAAGGCCTTCAACCTTAGGGCACAAAGATGTAACAGTGATGCCTGTATTTGCTTTCACAAATATAATAAATGTACAGATCTAGGACACATTATTGGTTTTGAAAGGGGTGTGTGTGTGTGTTTCAGGGGAGGGAGGGTATTCTTGACAAACTGGAAATTGTATGAATTGATTAATGTTTCCTTTTTTCAGTTCTTTCAATATTTACAACCTGCATTTGCTAACTGATATCTGTATTTGTTCTCCTTTGTGGCTTTGCTAAATATATAAGTGTAATAAACATATTAATGTATTACGTAGGACTGTGTATTGGGGTAAGGGCATGATGGGGCAAAATATTTCCCTGCACATTAAATTTCTTGGGTGTAATTTTCCGTTCACACTAATTCACCTAATCAAAAATTTGGAGGAAAAAAGAATAATCGGATACGATTTACATTCTAAACATAAGTGAAAATATATGCATTAACCTAATATTATTGCATTATATGATTTGCATATTAAATGTCATATGGTTCATTTTGCAAAAAGAAGTGTATTAGAACTAGAGTTATGTTAGATGCTTAGTTTTATTATTGACAAACTGAAATTGCATGGATGTTAATGATATACTTGATCTTATCATATAAAGATATGATCATTATTTTGGGGGATAATGATATGGTGGGAATATGAATTAGAACAATATCCCAATAATGTTCATTGTCCTAAACTGAACCTGGAAGATTTGCATATAGACTACTGTAATTAGTAAAAACCCTCTACAGTCATCATAATGCCTATCGGGAGGAGGGATTATACTTCACAGAAAAAAAAAACAGACAGTTAATGGCTGATTAAAGAGATTTAAAGACTCTGAAAAATTGGGGTGAACATTGTTTATCACTATCCAAGAACAATCTTACACAGCTTTCTTTTGTAATTTTTTTTTTCATGCAAAAATCATGCGGCCAATTTGTTGATGTAAGTGACCTGTACTATGTGGTTTGCTATCTTATTTAACCCATCCAGTCTGTGAAAGGAGAGAGAAAGAGAGAGAGTGGTAGGATAGTTAGGCGTTTGTATATAGAACTGTTTTAACACATTTTAGTGAAACAATAACGTCACTAACACTTTGGCTTCTGTAGCTTGTAGTTTAGGATTAGAAGTTAGATTAGATTAGTCAGATTGTACATAATGAGCCAATTGTATCTGTCTGTATGTACTTTTAACGTTAAGTTCAGGGAAGAGAGAGTTTAGATTATTCAGATTAACATTTAAAACAGATTTTAAATCACTAACTAAACTTGAACTAACCTCATTCTAAGTCATATTGTTTTAATAATGGTTTTAACTGTGTTGCTTTTGTTCTTCTTTGACTGTTTTTGGATTTGTTTTGAATTTAGAAAACAGCTTGCTCAGATTTTTACTAATGCTCTACCCCCTCACCCTATCTCTTTCTTATCCTAGGAGGTGAATTAGTGTTGCCCATAATAACTGTGGATTCACTAGATCCCCCTTCAGTCGCAACAAGGTACCCAGTTATCCCTCCACCCCCTACCTACCATCCCTTCCTCACACTGCTCGAGACCACAAAAGAGTCCATGTCCCATTCCAATGGCCATGCGCCATGTCCAATGGACCAGGAGGATTGTGAGGAGGCCATGGAGGTCTCGGCTTATGGCTCGGGCGAGATGACCGAGTCAGATGACGAGGACTATTACAAAAACTCCCCCCTTGTCACAGACCGAACCGTGCTTCCACCTCCTCCGGCGGTAGCCGAGAACCCACGTGGCGATCGCCACTTTTCTCGGCATCCTCCCAACTCCCAGCGACCCCTGCTTCCATCCACCCCCACGACCTCACCACGACTAAAACCCAATATCAACAGTGGCCCTAATATTCCAGCAGGCAAAATGAACACCCGAGATCAAGTGCTCCTGCCACCCGTCCAGCCTTCCGGGGACCCCGAACATGGCGGGCGGCACAGGCACATTCCTGGTATAACCAACCCTCCCAATTTTCCTACAGCAGAGCCCTCGTCTCCTGACCGGGGCCCTCCAGGTGCAGTGGAGGTGATCCGGGAGTCCAGCAGCACCACAGGGATGGTGGTGGGGATTGTCGCGGCAGCTGCCTTGTGCATCCTCATCCTCCTGTATGCCATGTACAAATATCGGAACAGAGACGAAGGTTCTTATCAAGTGGACCAGAGCCGCAACTACATCAGTAATTCAGCCACGCAGAGCAATGGGACTCTGGTGAAGGAGAAACAGTCTGGTACAACCAAAACAGGGACCAAGAGCAAGAAGAACAAAGACAAGGAATACTACGTTTGAGCTCAGGCCTGACAGGGACAGAGACAGAACAGAGAGAGAGAGAGAGAGAGAGAGAGAGAGAGAGAGAGAGAGAGAGAGAGAGAGAGTTTAATACTGAGGAAACAGAGTTCTGCTTTTTGTTGCCAATCATTCTCATTCACCCTTCCCAACTATAGTTTCCATTCCCAAACAAGATCTATGAAATAACATAAATAGCAACAAAAACAGATCGAGCTTGCTTTCTTTCCTTCGACCTTTTGATAGATATCACTAATAACAATCGTACTGTTGGGTAAAAGCAAATTGGATTTATTCCGTTGTACCCATTCCACACTTTTGCTCATTGTAAATACCATGCTAGTCTTGGGTCATCAAAATCTTCAGGATCACCTAATCTGTCGTCACAACACCAATATGTGCCAAGACCAAAAGATTTCTCTTTATAAAGATATAAAAGGCTAGCTATATCTGAATCATTTCAATGAGCACTGCTTAAATCCAAGTGAGTGTTGGACAAATATTAGAGTGTTGGGGGTGTTAAACATGAAAGTTGGAAAGGCGGTGATATTTAAGAGACAATGTAGACCAAACAGTCGTGCCAGTCCAAATTACTGCCAAACCATCTCAGTGTCAAATCTGCCTCCCTTTCCGCTCCAAGTATTCATATATTCTTATTTCTCTCTCTTGTCTCATTCAATCCCTTTCTCTCTCTCTCTCTCTCTCTCTCTCTCTCTCTCTCGCATTCTCTCTTTCCTGGTTTGGCTTGTACTCTTAAATTCCTCTCCTTGTCTTCGGTGCTCAGGAGCTGATGCAACATAAGTTCTGCTGTGTTTCAAGCATGTAGTATTCCTTAACGAAAAAGAGACAATAACCTGTCGAGTTTCTGTGGAGTTTAAAAAATACCTATAACAAAAAAGTTGCAACAAGTTTAACCATGGAAATTTGAGATCTCGACATCCACGGTTGCTGTTTTGCCACAAAAACACTCCAAGGCCAAACCACAGGTTGTCCTTCATTCCAGCAGATACAGTATCTACCACTTTTTTGGGGGGTTTGATGTTGAGCCTTTTCAAAGGTTATGTAATCATATACGCAAAACCAGAACAAGAAACATCTCACCGCAGCAAAATGACTTTCTTCCCTAGAAATATATAAATATACAAGTGTATAGACGACTGAGCAACTTGAGGAAAACCTCATAGAACGGGAGTTGTTAGATGATATCTGTTCCCTGCTTTGAGGTGATAACAGGTCGTCAGTGAGATTTAGTTTCCTTCTTTACCTTGTGCATTTCTGGAACAAGCCACAATGCAAAGTGTCCATGAAAGGAAAAAAAAAGAAAAAGAAAGAAAAACTGTAGACATAAATGAAATGCTATGGGCTTTTTTTTTTTTTTTCGATATTTCTGTTGCAGTTTGTCATAAACAAAAAAAGGGAAAAGACACTTATAGGAAAATGTGCCGCAAGTCCCTGGTGTTTTGGCAGTGGGGAATGCGAAAGTTCATAGCAGGTGACCATGTTCTCAATTTTGCTGCTGCAGCAAGTTTGCAAGCAAGGATGGAAAGACTATCGGTGTGAACTTTGGAGAGAAAAAAAACACTTGAAGAAAAGTGGAAGTCTCATTCTATGAGGATGTACAACTTGAACTT